>NC_079147.1:266253049-266360015 GCF_945859685.1 Eupeodes corollae | reverse complement strand
CTGTTGAGGTAATTTCGAACATTTTTTAAAAAGTATTGGCGGTGTCTCAGCCATAAAGAATGTTGGTTTTAAGAGCTCAAGAGTTAAAAGTTTATCTGCATAAACACGGTCTTTCACTCAACCCCGCAATAAAAAAAAAGTATAGCGGTGTCCAATCGCATGATCTTGGTGGCTAGTTGATATCGCCATAACGAGATATTACGAAGATAAGATATGTCTCTTAGAATAAAGTTATATTCGCTCGAATTATGTGGCATTTCTCATAGAACCGTCTTGTTGAAACCACATGTTCTCCAAGTCGTATTCTTTAATAGCAGGCAACAAAAAAGTCAGTTTTCATGTGACCATAACGCTCCCAATTGACGGCGACAGTCGTTCTATCGTCGTTTTCGAAGAAGTAGGTCCAATCACACCTCCGGACATAAGAGCGCACCAATCAGTGACTTTTAGTGGTTGTAATGTCCTCTCTTAAATTTATTTAGGATTCCCAGAACCGCAAATACGACAATTTTGTTTATTAACGTACCCACTGAGCGAGAAATGTGCTTCGTAGCTTATAAAATATAAAAATCGCCGTTCAACGCAACGCGACGTTCTGAATAGTCCGTGAGTTGGTCTTTATATGCATGTAGATTCAAATGCAAAAGACGCCATTATGTGCCCTAAAACAGTCCAAATTCCTTAAAACGACGAGGAATCGACACATTTGGTGCTTCCGGCAACACTTTCGCTTACAGCCAGTGCCGTCGAGAGGAATTCCGGGCCTGGAATGGAGTAATTTACCATTTTTTATCCTGCATATAATTATGCCGGTCATACTTTTATTATGTAAGCTATTGAATTCTTGCATGCAATACACATACACACTTTGAAGAAAAAAAACTAATTGAAAATATTAATAAATTATTATTACGGATACCATAGTTAAAAAACCTTTCATTCCCAGTAGAAACAAAAATAGAAGAAAAGAAACGGAAATAAATATTTGTGTTTTGTTTTAAGTTGCCGAGCCCCTTATGTTGACTTTAAAAATTTTCAAAATTAAATAAATAAGGAATTGTTAAACTAAAAAAGCAAAACAATTTGTTACCCGTTTTATAACTTTCTTTCAATAATTCAGAGTTGCCCAATTTTTCATTTTTCATATTTAAAATAAAAAATATTTGTTTTTTTATAGTATTTTATGTTTATTAAGGTGAAAGTTAAGATATATTCAAAAAAAAAATACACAAAAAAAATTGTATTTAACAGTTATGGAGGTGTCCTTTTTTTAGTACAATAGGGTCATGCATACCATATTAATTTTCATTAACATGAACATTTTCAAAACACCTTTTCCAATACATAGTGTTACATTACACATTTCCAATCACCATTTCGATTTTAAAGAACATTGGCGACATCTTATATGATTTGAAATTTTTTTGGGAGAGTGATACCCTTGGTTCTCCACAATGCTTCGCTTGGCTGTGAGTCTAGGTTGTCCTTGGTTCAAAGTATGAAACTGGAGTTAAGGTAGTGTTATTGATCTCGTGAATTCTAGTAGATCGCCTTTGTAGCTGTTTGCTAGCTTGTGGAGCCTCCAGGCATTGGACGTAGTAGACGAGATCATGGCTGTGAATAGGTTAAAACACCACTTTTTACCTCTTATTTCAATGGAGTAAGTGTTGACGTTCCTGACAACATTACTCGCACACAGGAATGGTTGAGAGTTGTAAGTCACTAGGCCTTGGTTCTCAATGGACTGTCGCGCCACCCAATTTTTTTTTTTTTTATTTTTTTAAGTGTTGATGAACTGGTCATGCAGATCATCACCACCCATGTTCGTTTTGTAGTTTTTGAAAGGAAGTGAGTGAGGAATATTCACTTTCTTCTGCTCGTCGTTGCTCCACCATTTGACGATGACGTTTGTGGCCATCGTTACGATGCTATTGTCCTTCCATTTTACAAAAAGCAGAAGAGGACATTTTTTTAACCGATTATCCCGAGCTGTTCCGGTTGCTCTAATTTTTTTTCTTTTAAAATCTTCATTAGACTATAACTAGTAAAAAAAGTTATCGAAATAAATAACATGGTCACTTGGACAGTCAACATTCCTTAGAAGGTCGAGAACCACTCTGGACCTTAATGGTAGGGATTTCAATGAAGGCCTTACGTTTTAAGCCCCGCAATATGTATCGAATTCATACATGTAGCCATCTTTGCTGCAAAGCATCCAATTTTTGAAACCAAATCTTACAGGCTTTCCTCTTATAAATTGCTTAGAAGAATGTCGACCGAAATTTTGATTGATTCGTCTATAGATAAATGCTCATGCATATATTCCCACTTTTGAAACTTTTGGCACAAAATTTACTGAGCGGACGGAGTTTTGCCATTTTATCGTTCATGTCAAGGGTATTATTATCAGTAAAATTAATGAATCGTTTTATTTCCTGAAATCTGTTCCTGGACATACTGTTTGCAATAAGAGGTACATGTGTATCAGCTGCTTGTTTCCAGTACATGAAGGATTCCAATAAAAAATTTTAAGAGTTCATCATTGAACGAAAAGCTGGGTTTATTTTTTTGGCCTGCATACAACATTGTTTGATTTACGATATGTTGCCTTACCTCGACATCAAACGGTTTTTCAAAGACTTGAACTTCGTTGAGGCCAACCAACCTGACTTTCTAAGCTCAGAATACCATCTTCGCTGTCGAATTCACCGTCGTCTTGGGCTAAATAAGATTCCACAAAAATCTCAACCTCACCTTGAACATCTTGTGGTAACTCTATTGTCTTTAAGTTATCTTCATCGATATCCTCTTCATCCGTAACATAGTCCACTGGTGGAAGAATCATGACGATATCAGCGTTGACGTTGACTATCTTCGTATTAATATCAATTTCTTCCAGGGCGGAATCGAGATTGTGGAAACGTTTTCCATAAAATATTTTTGTAGAAATAGATCTAAAATCCATTTTGGATACTTAAAAGAAAAGTGTATGCATGAACGCACTGTCCTTTTTAAAGTACACCTAACCTAAGCTTTATACAAAACTACGTGGGGACTGATTTTTAACTGATCTTTATGTTTATTTTTAATAAATTCTGCAGAAACAATCAAGTTCTCTCGTTGATTGAATTTTTTAAAAACAAACATTTTTGATGGAAGCGAAACTAAGAATATTTTAAAATGCTTTGCGCAAAAACACAATGCAACACACGCCTACTTCCATAAAAAAAAATTGTTTGAAAAATTCAAAAATACTCAATAAAGCCGAAAAAAGCCTTTAAACAGATATTTTTTTATTTCATAGCCTACTTTTATATGCACGTAAAGTAACTGCATTTTGCTGTACTCTAAAAAGGATAGTGGGAGAGAATGGGTTAAATATAAACAAAAAAGTACGCCAATAATAATCAGGGTCGCATATCGGCAAGCTTGTAACTGATAGATAACATGCAAACATGGGCCCCATTGCGAGAGTTTAATAATTTTAAATTTTATGTTGATGATGAATACAGAGTATATTGACAAAAAAACACTTACCTAATTCCTTTCAATTTAATGGGACCCTAGAAAGCCCAATGCCCGGAGGTTTCCCCTTCTTTCACCACCCTCTACGTAGCTGCCACAGCAGCGATATTTAAAGCTGTACGAGCAAAACGAGATGCATAGGCCTTACAATTTCTTCACAATGTTGCCAATTGCTTGCGTTGTTGGACGATTATGTAAACCAGAGTTGAGCGGTCAATTTTTGTAAATATTAGAATTTCAACTGACTGAAAATGGTTTAATAACTTAGTTTGGCCGATTTCGAATTCCAGTCCCATACTTTTAAAACTCCAAAATGGATATGGATGTAATTTATAAAATGCAATAATTCACCTTTGTGTAAAATGGTTAAATAATTCTACACAGAAAGAAGCACTATATTAATTGCTCTAAAGGTACTTACATATTTAATTTAGAATTATGTTTATGTTGATTAGTTAATATATTCAGCAATTTTCCTATAATTTAAAACCATAAAATGTTGAATTAATGATATCGAAGAAAACTTAAATCATCAATTAGTCTTAAGTAGTCCCAGTAAAGATTTAAAGATGACATCTTAACATTTTTTAGTATACTTTAACCTACCTAACCTATCTACACAACATAACTATGGGTGATGGCAACCGAAAATTCAAATTATCTAATTCTTTAATATATTTCGTGTAACTATAACCATTTAAATAAATGAGCCTATTTAACAATAAAACATCACTTTATATTTCATTTATTTAATTAAAATACATAAATTGTTAGAGTTTGTTTAGGCTAAAACCTAACTTATAATGGTTTTGGTAAAACATCAGCAATCCCATGTATCCGAATGGGATTCGGATCGAAGCCATTATTCATCATAACTCCCAGAAGACCCATCTGAACTTTCGTTAACATTTTTAGTACTATATTGACTTGGATACCTACATATTTCTTATATGGAAATTTAACATGGAATAAATTGGTTTTATTTTGTTAATGTTGGAAATTATAATTTTGCTATAAAAATTGATTTCTTCGTTTTTTTTTGTTGAAACATGAATATTTAATAACCACAAATGAAAGACACATAATCTAACTCATTTGACAATAACGGCTACGACGACGACGTTAAGATTTGCTGTCGCAACCCAGACCTATCAATAAATTGAAACGAACAAAATCAATCGATTAGAGCTTTTTTTTAAAGGCACCCTGTTGCGAGCTGGATTTGGCACAAATGTATAAATTATTTCTTTGTTTCGACTTTGACACGTGTGTGAGCTTCGATTGATGTGAGACAGCCAGAAAGAGCCTTCGGGTCCCAAAGCCCTATAGAATCTAGAACTACTTTAGATTCAAAAATAAAGACTTTTTGTGACAATAAATATGGTTGCACTAATTTTGAACTCATTTATCAAATGTAAAACAGTTGCTTAGTGGACCCCTGCTGGTTGCTGCTTAAAAAGTATAAACCCATAATCATGTGAATAATTCAAAACATGGCGAATTAAATTTGTTGTCTAAATTTATGGAAATTGTATAAAATGTCAATTTGTCAAAGCTCAAAATACAATACCCAAAAAATATAAGATCATCACCATTATCGGAGGAGTCCTCATAAAAGTTAGATCATTAGGCCAAACGACCACGTGTGTGTGTTTTGTTTTTCGATAAAAAATGGTATCTGGTCAACAAAGGTGACGGTTGGTGAGGAATCAATTCCAAAATTGATATTGAGAGTTTTTTGAGAAACAAAAATAAAACCATATCCAAACAAAAAAAAGATATAATCGGTCCACAAAAATTTGTGACACTGATGAAATGCACCGAAAGATTGCCCATGGTTTTAGTTTTTTGGATGTGGTCGTCTTCTCTTCTTATTATAACGAGATTGCTTCTTTTGAGCATCACAATAGGTTTTAAGTGAGAGCATTAGTTATTGTCAGGAAAAAATAATAATAATAATCTTGAAACGAGATACTTAGGTGACCAATTTTGGATTTATATCCGCTTTGATTTCGATGTGTCTTTTTCTTTTAGTTATTGTTTATTTTTTTTTTTTTTCGTAAAGCCTTTGTCTGAAAGTCTTTGTCCACATCTGTTATTGATAAATACAGGAAATCAGCATAAGAATATCAAATGCAAAATACCAAAAGTTCTAAACAATGAGTTTTATGTTAAATATTTAGAATAGAATAGAATTAAATAAATAAAAATGAATTCAAGCCAAATAGGAAGAGAAGTTCTACGTGTCACAAATTTTACTTCATGTTCTTTTAAAGTTCACTAAAAACCGAAACCAAATGCTTTTTGATTTATATTACCAATAAAACTGTCATCCAATTTGATGGAGGGTTTGAAAATTAGGTTTGAAAGCAATGTGTCACATCCGATGGTGCCTAAAACCCATACAAAGTTCATATATTGACGTTTCGTCCCGTACTTCCTCAACAGTTAACGAGTGAGAAAACCATCTTAAGACGCTACTCTTGTTTACGTTTGTTTAATCTTAAGTTTCTTGGCAAAAACTTAATGTAAACAATATCTAACCAGTACCTTATTCCATTAACATTGACAAGTGACAATTCTATAAATTTGTTACACTTGTATGACAAGTTTTTGTTTTACGCTTCGGATTCCTTGGGACTTTTTTTTGGTCATCACCTGAGTAAGTGTGCCAAGATTCAAAAATGTTCGATTTTGTTTGAGGTGAAGGCAATTTTTGTCGTTCATGGACTGCACTTAATGACCTGAAATCATTGTTTATTTTTTGTCTAAAAATTTGAGGCACTATCACTTTTACTTTCAATAAAATTGTCACCTTACGACCGAAACTCAATTGCCTGTCACAATTGTCAACTACATACTGACAAAATTGTAATTTGTATTATTTTGTGTGTTGCATACGAAAATTGTGACTACGAATTTGTCGGGGAAATTATGACAATTTTCAAAAAATCCCTGACATTTCATTGTCATGATAATTTTGTATGATCCGAAATCTTGACAAAATTTGCAAATCCCACGACAATTTTACAAAATTGACAATTTTTAATAGGACAGAATTTAAAAAATTGCCATGTTTGACATTTACAAATTGTCACCTCAGGGTATCCGTCCCGGTTGTCATTGTTTATGGTTTTTTGATTAGTTTGAGGATTGCTGGCAGGCGCAGCAACGTTGCGTCGGTGAGATGAACCAGGGTCAGCGTAGAATGCTTAAGCATCTTCGTTGTTGATTTGTATTTTGTGGCTGGATGAGCTACCTACTAGCTTTTTAGTCAAAAGTAGAAGAATAAATTCGGTCGTTTCTCTAATACTTTTGACGCTCACTATTGAAGACGAGTTCAGTGCAGATTCTCAGTATCTTCCTTCGAAATCTTTTAGCTGTCATTGGCAAAGCTGTAACCAATGACTGGTCTCAACAGCTGCTAGTACATCAATATCTTAATCTGTGTGCTCAGCTGGCTTCCCTTCAAACTTTCTAACATGCGGGTTAAACCTTTGCAGATCATATAAATAAATTCTCAGGTACTAAACGGTTCTATTGTTTCTATCGTTTATGAGTTTTAAATTTAAGTTTCTGCAGTTTTTCACTTTTTGCGATGTTCTACAGGCGACAGTTGACGATCTTCTGAAGCAAATAAGTTCCGATTGTAGCACACTTTCCTCACGGCTATAAGTGGTGAGGAGCAGAAGGTCAAGAAATCATCAGCGCACAGAAGTTTCTCGCAAGGGTTAAGTTGGTCGGAATCTATGATGCTATATCGAAACGGGATGAGCTTTAATAATTGGAAAGCTCCAGCCCTGATGTTCTTCATTGACGATGAGAGTTTCTCCAATTGTACGCATAATTTTCTGGAAATAAAAGAAAAAATAATTCCAATAAAATTGCTATAGTAAAACCAAGAGTATGAAGCTTATGGATAAGACCTTCAATCCATACGCTATCAAATGGTTTCTCGGCATCCACAAGGTATTCAACGTTGACACGATGGCTATTAAGGGCTGAGTGGATATTGTGTTGAAATTCCAGCAAAGGATGCAGCATCGAGTATTTTTCCCGAAAACCATGTCAGAAATATTGCTGTTTTCACTGCAGAAGTTTTTGAGTTTCGTGAGTATGAGTTAGCCCAAGAGTTTGCTGATTTTGCTAAGGAGAGATACGGGCCGCCTATAGTTGGAGATGTAATTTCGATATTACTTCTTGGGAATTGTCATGTTTTTAGAAGTTTTCTGTTGGGGAAAGTAGTCATTGTTGGGAAATTTGTTGAAGACGCTTGCCAGGAATACAAACCCTGCTTAACTTAAAATCTATTACTATAGGCTTTTTTTTGGCTCGGGTAGATTTTGGCGCTTCGTGGTGGCCATTTTGTTAAAGTTATATCTGTCAAATCTTTTTTTTATTATTCAATTGCTTATGCCAAATTATCATGGCAAGTTACCCGATTGAACAGAACGTTCAAATCATAAAACGTCATTATCAAAATGAATGTTCGTTAACGCATACGTTGTGAGCATTGCGCCCATTTTAGAATCCTCGACGTTTGGTAGTAAAATATGATAGAACCGGTTCAGCAAGCAATCAGCCAATCCGTTCTTTTAAGGAACGCAAGATCATCCGAGAACATCGCTCCGTGAAATGTACAACAGAACCCTAGGCAGTCTTTTCCTCACCATCCACAAGAACTATGCCTTTCGTAAACTTCAACTTGGTGAATTATCGTCGTGAGTTAGGCCTACACCAGTAGAAGATCCAACGGACCCAGTAGCTCAATGTTCATGAACATAGACAACGCCACCGTTTGTTCACTGACTGGGCTTGGAGTCGTTTGGAAGAGGACCCCAATTTTAGCCGTAAGATCACCTTTTGTGACGAGGCGCATTTTCGGATGAATGGCTGTGTTAACAAGCCAAATTGCTGTATACGGGAAGACACCAACCCACGTGAGGTTCACCAGGTGATAATGCATCCTCAAAAAGTTGGTGTGGATTTTGGGTCGGCGCAGTAATTGGTCGGTACTTTTTTGAAAACGAAGTTGTTGAGGCGGTCACCGTCAACAGTGAGTGCTACATAACGGAGATAACTAATTTGTTATGGCCGAAATTGAACCATACGGACCTAAACAACATGTGGTTCCAGCTGGATGGGGATACGTGCCACACAGCAAACGCCACGACATCTGCACACAACATCTACCCGCCCTTATTGAAAAACTAACTAATTTGTTATGGCCGAAATTGAACCATACGGACCTAAACAACATGTGGTTCCAGCTGGATGGGGATACGTGCCACACAGCAAACGCCACGACATCTGCACACAACATCTACCCACCCTTATTGAAAAACCCTATATACATTTTCATAGAAATTGGAAAATATATACGTAAACAATTTAAAAATCCCATGCTTAACAGTTTTTTTTAATTTTGTAGTTACAGTTCTTCATTATGATGTGCTTTTGTCACATTCAGGGTTCATTCCCTGCCTGTGAGTTTTCTTAACGGATGATACCTCTTATGAGAAATTGGAAAATCCTCCAAGAGTAATTTTTGTCATGAAAAGTGCTTTCTCAAATTAGCCGTTCGGATTCAGCATTAAATCAGTTGGTCCCCTCCATCCCTGCAATGACTCGAAAACAAGAATAGTTGAGAGTCTTAAGTCACTATAGGACCTGGTTCCCTATGGGCTGTTGCTTTACCTAATTTATTTATTTTTTTGTAACAATTTAAAATTAATTTTGTGTGGTTATGTGAAAAACCTTGATTATGAAAGTACCCAACACCTTCATGATTAAAGACCACTTTTTAAGCTTACACCTGTTTCTGTCCAATTTAAATTACAATTTACATTTTCTAAACTTTCTTAAAATTTCTGTTTAACTCTCACTAATTAAGCCAAACAATTAAGCCCATGATCGTCCCCCTATATATTTGAATTAAAACTATAACAACTTGCCACTTAAACACTTTTCTACATGACATTACTTCTTGATTTGGCTGACATTTTAACACTTTCATATATATACACAAGATTGCATTGCTTACCGTTTTGGTACATTTTACCTAACACGTCTCCACCCTACTTAACATGGTTGTTGTTACACCCAATATTCACCGCTAGTATGACCATTGCTGCCGCTTTTTACCCGCTTCTTGCAACAACTCCAACATATCACCACAACCGAGCCGAAGTAGTAGGAAAATCCCAATACCATATGCAACTTGGCATACATCATCAGGCTGTGTGCTTGAGAGATTTAGTCCCCTTTGGCGTCTAAGTCTCCATCAAGACTGCACTATCACCATCTACCTCCAAAATAAACAACAACAACAACCTCAGCAAATGTCCCGCAAAACTAAGTGAAATAATTATAATTCTCGGTGTTACTGCAAAATCAACTAACTTTTCAGGTGCGCACCACCACCCCCTCCCTAGTTTCGTGTTTGGACCAATGCAGTTACCACAAAGTGACACACGAAGATGGTGTTCCGCACTTATGGTGGGAAATTCACACTCTCGCGCTCTATGGTCGAACCATACCTAAGCGAAAATTCCTCAGGTGGGCTGGATTGGCTTGAGTTATATAGATATACCTATGTACCTGGCTGCGCTGGTCCGAAAACCATTTCCATGTGACATATGTGTGTTTGCGAAACAACCCGAAACAACAAATATTATTTGCGAGTTAGATGAGAAACTCAAAAGAAAACAAAAATACGACGAAAATAAATAACTGGAGTTAACTGTCCCACAACTATCGCCGGGAAGTCTTCGTCGTCGGGGTCGGTCGTCGGAATTGGAGTCTTGAAGCATTACGGTGGATCCTAGAAATGGATATGCCAGGTGAATTGAAAATATATCCAAGACGACGACCGACGAGACGATCGCGGACGCACGGATGGACGCAGATAGACGCTCCCATCTCCCATCGCAATCGGTCGCTCAGATTCAAGTCGGTCGAAGAAATTCCAATCATCGCATCGACCAAATAGCCAAAACAACATCTTACCACAAAAAACATCAACAAAATGCGAAGAAGAAGTTGATGTTGGTGCTGTACTGAGTGCATCCCATCATCACCGCTATCACTGTACCATCGGATGGGATGCACTTCTAGGAGGTTAGGATCCTCCACCTTCTTCATCTTCATCTTCTTCTTATTTTTATTCTGCTTCATCTTGTTTTTTTGTTGGTCTTCACACAGGCGTTACGGTGAGAAACGATTTCTTATTAATGCGATAAATTAAGGAAACATTACAGTCATCTGTGGGGTGACCGTTGATACTAAATTTTCTTAACAGCATTGCCAGGACAAGAGGATAAACAGTAATCTTACTTTTTTCACTCAGAATTGTCAAATCATTTTGTAAAACTTCTCAAATTCCAATGCATTAAAAAAAGTGTGTCTATTTGAAGGCAAGCGTCTTGTTTCTGTCTCTTATTTCTATTTTTTACCTATCTCTCAAAACGTTTTTAAAAATCCTAAAATTCAATCAAATTTCTCAACTCAACAAAGACTAATAAACCAATGTCACAAAATCCATTAAATCCATCCATCTGTTTTGCTGGCCCTCAGCTTTTCATAATCATTTCTAGATTCACATCGTTGTCCTTCGGATGTTTTGCAATATTTTATAAACATTAAGTCTTTTGGTTTGGCAATAAGCCCTCTAACAGATTGACATTTTTGTATAGTTAAACATAGTTTAAAATAAGTTAAATTCAAAAAAATATTTAATTATAAATGTATGGTATTGGTTTTTCCAAATAATGTATATATTTTCAAAAATCACCTTCTCTGACTCGTTTTCTATAGTTTAGAGCACTTGTAGCTAGTCCAGCCCCAGTCACCATTCAAAACTGCCATGAGGTCCTCCTTTTGAAGTGTTCTCACTCCAAAGTACATCATTCGAAATTTATTTAAAATAGTATTGTGAGGTGAGGACGATGTGGCACGTAGTTTAAATTGATTAATTCACCTCTTAACATAAAAATAGTCCTTATCATCTCCGTTTTGTTAAGATTATAGTTGACTTTACTATAGTACAACATGTGTAGTGACGATTTAGCTCCATTAACATACCGGTTGTATAAAAACGGTGCTGAGTTTTCCAATATGTTCTGTTAATTTTAAGCTGCGTACTATTTATTGTATCGGAGAGAAAAACAATATCGTCAGAATATATAAGGCCCGGTATTAATACCCTATTGATTTCCACCCATCGTCGTTGCAAATTCTTCAGACAAAAAGTTTCCATCCCACATCGCCGGTATATTATTCTCATACAGAGCCCTTATGACGTTTACTACTCTACTGCTTATACCCATCCTAAATAGATAAATAAAAGAGTGCTCCACATGGGATGGAGTCGAAAGCAGCTTTGAAATCTACAAATAGGGCGTACAGTTTTTTGAACTTTTGTTGGTATGTTTGTTGAAAATCTGATCTACCGTCGAATAATTTTCTCTGAAGCCTGCTTGAAATTCATTCAAAATGTTTTTATTTTTAATCCAGTCTGTAAATCTTTTGAATATAAGCGCTGTAAATAACTTAGAAGCAGTATTCAGGAACGATATCCTTCTGTAATTTCCTGAGTTCCAGAAATCTCCTATCTTATGAAGTGGGTATATGATTGATTTTTTGAAACTCTGTGGAAAATCTGCACTCTCAAACAATCGGTTGAATTTTTTTGTAAGGTTTGAGCAAATTCTATGGTACAATTTTTGAAGAACTCGAAAGGAATTTCGTCTTCTCCTTGGGCTTTATTGGTTTTTGCGTTTTTGATAACTTGAAGAATTTCCGCAAGGTCAAACGGTTGATCAGGATGATCGTCAAATAATTGAGGTTCCACATACTGAATTTTGGGGGAAATCTGTGGAGTATTTAAGAGAGTTCTAAAGTGCGTACATAAATCGTGTGATTGTAGGCCAGTTGCAATTCGTTTTTTTCTCCCATTTAAGAGTTTGACTGCTTTCCAAAAGTCTGATGAGGATCTGCTACTATTTATCATTGATATGTTCTGTTGCTCGTTCTCTAATTTTTTGGCATTGCAGATATTTTTAAATTCTTTGACAGCCTTAGCGTAAAGACTTTTGAAAATATTATTGTTGCAACTACTTAATAATTTAAGGAACACAAAACACTTGATTCTTGCCAACATGCAGCCTTTGTCGAACCACTTTCGCTTACTCTTCCAATTATTTCCTCTAAATTGCGGTGGACGTGGGCGGCTTTTTCAATTATGTGTGTAAGTTGATCGATACTCGGTGTACCTTCGACTGTAATAGATGTAGGAGCTCAAGGTTTAAAATAGTTTGGTAAGTATTTGACATTCTGTCATTCCAAAATAATTTCGGTAATAGATTAAGCTGGTTTGTATTCGAAAAATGTCTATTATTTGCCTATTCAATTGTAACCTCTAAAGGCATAAGGTCCGAGAAAATGTGCTTACCAATCCGAAAATCCAAAATCAGGTTACGCCAGTCTCCAGTTGCAAATTAGTAATCTATAACAGAGCATGATGTTCCCCTAAGAAAAGTATATTCACCTCGTAAATCTCCATCACAACTTCCATTCAAAACTTGACAGACGAAAGCATCATTGACTTCAAGTATTTTGCTTCCCTTGTTGTCACACACTTCATCTTTGGATTGAGGTTGGGAATTCAATATTGCAGAGTTTATTCCGGAAACAAAATTATTTTGAGTGAGTCCTATTCGGCCGTTGAAGTCTCCAATAAGAATCAAGTTTGTTGAATTGAAATTATATAAAAGATCACTCAGTGTGTCAAAGTCATGTTGCCATTTGTTGCAGTTAAGATAGATAGGCAATATGTAGTAATTTTTCTTATCAATTTCAAGCTTAATGAGATAAAAATTACCTATCACCTCGAACTTTAATTTTACTCCTAGGTTCATACGGTGCGCTTAAGGTTTCACTCCACTTGCTCGTCCGAAGATGTTTCTTTTAACAGTAGGTAACCATTTTAGTTCATAATTCGACTTCGTTTCTGATACTCACAACTTTATAAGACTGACTAACCCCTGACTAACCCCTGAGTACCTCTAAACTATAAAAACAAAGCTATTTGTGATAATGGCAAATCTGCACAATTTTTACGAATCCTAAATTGACAGCTGTCATACATACTTGTTTTCATCGACTTCCAAAATCATAAGTACATAAAATGGCGGCAACATCAATTGTGGCATTCAATTCCAAATAACCACGGATGATTTTTTTAGGCTTATTAGTTTTGTGAAAAACCGTTTAAACAACGAAATTCGAAACTGACAGCTGTCAAATAGTTTGACATAAAATCGGGACACATTAAATATGGCATTGTTAAAAATATTACAATCTTTCAAAAACTTATGACGAAGTGTCTCTGTTGTGCAAGAAGTAGATACTACGTCCGTCAAAACAATATTCTGACACCTGGCAACTCCCCAGATGTTGGGGTTAGATGCTGATACAGCTCTGGGAGGAAAATCTGACGAATAGATATGCGTTTTTGAGATTTTTCGTTTTTTTACGGTTTTTCTTTTTTTTTGTCTGATTATCGCACGTAAATCAAGTGACGAATGATTGCAGACGAACGGTAAGCCGCAATATCGCATATAGCACGCCACACGGATGGACACGGACGAACATAGAACTGCAAACTGTAGTGATTAGGATGAAAAACGATAGATGTCGTGTTAGATTTTGCACCGATAAAATTCACTCGCATTCGGGGATACCTAAAGTGTTGTTGTTAGTGGTGGTGTTGTAGCATGTTACCATCTCCCCTCGTTAGGTGTCGCACAATCTGTTGGATATCTGTTTGCTGCAGAGGATTGTGTCACCTTAACGGGTTAACTCTCTACAGATATCCACGAGGATGCGTAGCATTTACTATATCAGGTATATTGTAGGTATGTGCGGCTTAGATGATGATGATGATGATACTGATGATGCTATACACAGGATGGGGAGGTTATGTCTTCTTGTCGCATAAGTCTACCAGTGTATAGTGCAGGCAGGTGTGAGCGCGAGAGAGGGTCATTCGAAGCACGACTTAAACAGAGTTTTCTAGCTTTTGATTGATTTTTCTGTTGTTCCTCGCCAAAAGAACACAACGGACAACGCAACACAAGACCCAACACAACACTTTCAAGCTCGAGAGCGGGAGGAAGAGTTAACACAAATCGCGCCTTTGATTAGAGGAGGGGCTTTTCGTTGGTCGTTCTTGGTGTCTTCAGCGAGTACTCTAATCATTTGTTTAGTCGCATCTAAAGGCTATGATGTAGTTTGATGATTGTAAAATCAAAAACAAAAGACCTCTACTGGTGATGTTCTCTGTTTGGAAACATATTACAGTATCTAAGCTCGCAATGGTTAATGAGGTCATTATGAAACGACCGACCCGACCGGGCGCATAAAGGTACCTTACCTATACTCATCTTGTGCGAGATGGATGTCATTGATGGGCGAGTATAGAAAAGAAGATGCGCCTTTTGATGAGATCAAAGATATTTCTCACAATGGATAGTAAGTTGATTTCATGTTATTTTATTTATGTTGACCTCAAAACTCTGGGACTTCTGCACCAATGTGAGCCCATCTATCCATCCACATCATAATCATAATATAAAATCGGAAGGTAAAGTGAGAAGTGAGAAGTAAGAAGCGAAAAGCATGAAGCCAGTGAAAAATCAGCTTGCTTTTTGCAAAATTACAATTTAATGACAATCTTTTATAATTAAACGTTTATGATGGTGCTGAATGAATTAAAGGGAATGTCTGATGCGATGCCATCCACTGGATGCTTAATGAAAAGTTTTATAATTAATAAAACAGAAGCATTAAAAGTGCATCTGGGTGATGAAAATTAGCAAAGCAATATCTTCTTAGGTATTTCTATATCTATACCTTACCTACGGAGAGCGCGGGAAAATTGTATATTTTTGTATATTTTTTTGTTTTGACTTTAATTGCACGATGCCTAATGGACATGCCATACTGAATCATTTCTGTTTTTGTTTTGCTCAACAACAAAACACTGTGCTTAATCCATGAAGTATTAGTGTAAAGGAAACCATAACGATTTATAAAGTGATTATAAATTTAATGAATTTTTTTTAGTTTAATTAAAAAGAAACAAAATAATAAAGATGAAAAATCACCACTGCATCTGGAAATGTTGTTTTTATATTGTTTTATTGAAAAGAGGTGTTATTTCAAATTTAATGAGCACACTCAAGTATATAGAATTTGTTTAAAAAAAATATAATAAAACTATAATTGTTCTTTTTAATTTAATAAATCACTTCTAACTATTATGTATAGTCATTGATTTGATTTCTGTGAAATGTTAGATCCGTGTTCAAAAAACGTCACTAGAATTTGGTGTATTATAAGTCATTATTGTTGTTGAAAAGGTTACCATCATTGTTATTATCAACTACAATACCATTGTAAGATATTTTAAGTTTTTAGCTTTCGATTGAGGTAATGATTATAAAAACGCACGATTCACTTTTGCATTATTAATACAATTATTTCGGCACCTAGTCTAAAAAAAGCGTAACGAAAAACTTCACTTTATTTTTGAAAGATCACATAATGCGGGATTGAAGTTTAATAAAACTAAATAAGTTTTTAGAAAAGAAAAAATTAAGGATGTGGCGTATTTGATTTCGAGTAAAGAGTTTAGTAAAAGTAAATCAGGATGAAACTATAACGAATTTATTAGTTTCGAAAAGTATCTGTTACGTTATATATTTTTGTGGCTTCGTTATTGTTTTGGTCGGTTTAATCTGGCTTAACTTAAGGAAATTTGTCCGATTTACGGAGTGTTGAGAGGCAAAGGTTTTTCGTTGAAATATTTCCAGTCACGGACCACGGTCTTAGTTCACTTTAATCCGAAACTAACTTAAAAGCTTCACCTGCGATGCAACAAAACAGTTTAAGCGAACGTATTTCCGGAAGAATCTGAACGATCAATAGAATTTACCTCACGTTACCATGGAGATAGAAAGGTATACCACAAATGTCCGCAAGTTAATTACAAAGAAGGGCTTTTCATTTGTCGGCTTTTCAGCATAAAAATGCCATATTATTATTATACGATAACGTACCTAAACCGAATAAAGACTAATTAAAATATTTGAATGAACTTTGAATAAATAACAATGAAAACGGTACCTGATGAAATCAACCATACAATGGCAGAGGCACTAAAGTCGGAAAATAATTAAAAACTTCAAGTAATTGAAGCTTTTGCTCCTTTTTTGAAACGAAAAAATGAACTTTTAGTTGAGAAAATGGTTATTCGACATTCTTTACGGAAATTAATCATGGAAAAATGTTATGATACTAACTGAGCGACAAAATCGCACTTGCAATCCCACGTGTAGCGGCCAAATCTTTACCATAAAGTAGAAGAAATGATGATGAAGATTGCAAAATTTATTTCTATTAACTGGGAAAAACTTATAAAACCGTGTGAGCCATACAAGTTTTTCGGAGGTTATTGTTTCCGGTAATGGATCACAATTTGCCTCCGAGCGCGGTGTATGAAATCTAATGGTATCTTTCGGTAAATTTAAAATTGTTAAGATTAAGAAAAATCTGAAAGACCCGGAATCCAAAAATAATGTCATATCTCGTGCTAGGGGCGTATGTGAAGTATTCATTTGGCAACACCAAACACTTTCCACAATAAAATGCATTAAACAATTTAACGTTTGGATGTCAACTCTTTGGTTTACACGAATTTCTCACTTCTCATCCAGAAGTCAAGTAGAACACTTTTATTTAAAGTGAAAAATAGTTTATGAAAATAATTTATATTAATATCGTTCATTTTTTATCTTTACGACGATATAAAATTTTCCCAAATGATTTGTCTTTGAATGAACAAATTAAAAAAATAAGGGAACATTTTTTAGAATATGTTTAGAGTATTTTTTTTTAAATAACTCCTTTTAAAACAAATGTTTATGCAAAAGTAATTAAAGAATTGTAAGTTTATTTATCTATTGTTTTTAAAATATATCTTGTTATGTATTATTCTTTATTTTTTAATTTTAAAATGGAAAATTCAAAAAGAAACATATTTCATATTAAATTTAAAATAAATAATTCACTTATGCATAAATGAGGAAAATTTTCATTTTGATGTATTCAAAAGTAAGATAAGAAGAATTGGCGTTTTTAAATTTTTGTTTATTTTAAATTTTGGACTTGCACTTTTTTATAACTCTGCAGTTGCAATTATAAAATAATGAAAGATGAAATTTATAAAGATGAGTCTTTGTAGTTCTCCACTCTATTTAATTGCTTTTGGTAAAAGTACCTTTGCGCTCTTTAAAAAACACATTTAAAACCAAATAATTTGTCGGCTAAAATTGTTTAAAGAAATAAATTAACACTAGCTGACCCGGCAGACTTCGTGCTGCCTCAATCGATAAATAAAGGACATAAACTTTTGTATAAATTTATTTCAAAACAACCAAAACATATTGAATGAAAAAGCATTTTTTTAATGAAGCATGAAGTTTTATTATTATTTTCGACACATCATGTTGCTTACTTAGAAGAAAAAACAGAGTTTTCCTGACATACTGGCTATTTATAAGGTTTACATTTTTACTAACAGACACACACTGTTATGGTACAGTTTGCAAATCAATTAAAAGCTTTCTCATAAAATTTGTTTTTGTTTTGTTATGTGGTGCGTCAATAAACAAAGAAGACGGTTTTCTGACGCGCGAACAGGCGACGTATTATTGTCCATGCGCGAAACAGGGAAACTACCAGTAAGTTCCGCAAACTTATAAAGACTACCCTTGCGATTTATTTATTGTCATTGCAAAGGACAGACGTACTGGATATTGGCAGCGTTTAAAAACTCCTTTTTATTTTCCTTTTATGATTGTTGCCTCAATAACGTTATTCATCAGCTTTTTCACAGCCAGTCTTGTTCCATTGCATAGTAGAGATTGATTAATGTTCCGCAGCATGATGATAACTGATCCTCATTTTAACTGCAAACTGTGAGGTGGCCATCCAGGCAATTCCAGTAAATTTAAAAACTCCGTAAAATAGTTGACTACATCATCCTGGTTCATAACGGTATCGACTGATTTGAAGGAAACCAACTGTACTGGAAGACAATTCTGAATGGTCGCATTGAGATCTTCGACATCTTTATTTTTTGCTGCCAATATTGCTCGTTCACCCAGCCAATTATGGTTATTGAACTTTTGTGCTATATCTGTGAAAACACGGTGAATAAGCTCCTCTTTTGAATCGGTTATGTGACAGAAGTCAGTCGGTAATATGATGAATCCGGTCGAGGTGTCCATTGAAACTTTATTATTTCCAATATCTTACAACTAATCGGAATGTCTTTACGTACTGCCCCAAATTCGTTGATTTTAGGCATGCATTTAGTTCATCAACAGCATTTGACCGGAAAAGTCTGACTAAAACCACCAGCTGTCAACAAAATCATGGTCCCACCAAAAATATATTGTTTGTTACGAAGATCTTTCAATGTTCTGTCCAGCGCTTCCAGTGACCTCTTATGGGCCATTGTGCATTCATCACAAACAACTAATTTGTATACCTGTAGGATCTTGGCCACTGCACTATTTTTTGCGAGGTTGCAAATTGGTGTTTCGGTGATTTGCACGTAGCTGTAATCATTACTCAAAAATATAGAAGGATGCACTCATAGAATATCGTAAGGGAACTTTATTGAATAGCAATAAAGTATTGGAAACGCTAAACGTTATATATTTCTCAAAATTTAAACTAAAGTAGTTTATCTATCGATTACATTACTTCACCTTCATAATTTGATGTGTTCAAAGAGTCTTTTATAAAAGTTCTAAATAAAGCAGCTGAATTATCTATTCATAAGATAAAATCCTTTGATACGAATCAAATTATGTTATCCGAATATATGTATCTTACGATTGTTTCACATGCGTTACTTGAAAAAAAAAATGGATTCGATTAGAATCGATACTTTTAAGAATAATGTTAAAATTTTGAACACAAAAATAAAGAAGGAGATAGATACTTTCAAAAATAAAAACTGAAATAACCTCTTATACAGTTTTGATTAACCTTTTTTCCATTTTTGTTAACATAGTTCTGTGAAGGAATTGATTAAACAATTAAAACCCAAAAACTCATCTGGTCTTGATAGAATGAGGTACAGGTTGCTTAACGCCTTATTATCAATGGTTTTTAGTTGTTGCATGATTCTTTTGCATTGCCCCAATGATATCAAACATAATATATAAAGTTACAGCTACCTGCAAAATTGGTAAGGCAAAGGATAATCCTTATAGTTGTAGGGCTATTAGTATATTACGTAAAGTTGCTGTTTAAAAAGCTTATTAATTTTATTCAGGATGGAAACAAATACCGTCATATACACAAGACAGCAAACTTTAAAAATTAACAATCACGTCAAAAGTAACCGTAATTCTAAATTATCGACTGGTCTGGTACTTTAGGACATCCATAAAGCCGTTGACACTGTGTGGCACCTCGGATTTAAAAAATTGTGATGTTTGGTTTTCCGATATGTCTTATGAAAAAAATATACAAAACATAAAATTTGATGTATGCACAGAAACTCTTTTCTTTAGAACTTAGTTAGTGAAGTTCCACAGGAGTCTGTGCTGGGACCCATACTTTTCAACTTTTATGTGTCCGACTTACCATCTTTGGACGTATATACTAAATTTGCTATTTTTGCTGATGACACAAACTTTTTTTCGTCTAGCCAATCAATCGCTTGGTCTAAAACTGGAAATATACTCACTTATGGTGTTCCAGCGTGTTTCTGAAACCCATTTAAAAAAACTACGGAGTGCATTTTTTAGCCATTAGTTTATTAAAACCGATTATAAGAACTAATTAAATCGAATTAACTGAATATTGCATATTAATTCAATTTAACTCTAATGGACACATACCAATCATAACTTTATAAAATCTTCAATTTGAAACTTGGTGAGGTTTAGTTTACAGTTCGTTAATTAACGCAAAACAAAAGGCATTGAAAAACTGACTAACAATAAGACCGATTTAATTGATGAAACTAGGGGTTTGGGTTTTAATTATATTTAAAATGGTCGGTACTTTAATTACAATAAACACTTGGCTTAAATAAATAAATACAGAAGCAACCATTAAAGACCTTAAAACGGGAAAAAATTCCTAAAATATCCTAAACTCGCTTTGCATACCAAAGCCATTACGTAATTCCATATTCTTCCTCTGCCTCCAAAAACATTTTGCCTTAATTTTGGTTTTAATTTAAATTAAGCTAATAAAATAACAGTTTACAGCATCCACACTCAAATACTTAACTATACATATATTTGGGACCAAAAACCCAGTCCCCATATACCAACCTATCCACTAGCTCGAACCCAACCCATCAGACGCATTAAGTTGTTCAATATTGTGTTCCCTAACACGTTAAAAACCATAACAGATGAGCACTAATTACGTGAAACATGTATCACTTTGTTAAGCTTTAATCAGGTCTTGGGGTATCATATTAATTTACCAAATTTTGAAAAAATACCTACAAGCATTTCAGTTCAAAAAATACAACAATACAAAAAAACACATTGTGATGTCCCTGAAACGAGATAACTAAAAATGATACTTCTTCTTTCCGCCTACTTTTCTACCCCGATTCCGGTGACACTGAGGTTAATTTAAATCGGATTTCTTTTCTTTTCGTTTCTTTTTCTTATTTTTGTACCTTCAAAAACTTTGAATATTTATTTCGAAAGATTAAATTAGGAAAATTAATTGGTTCAAATAATTAAAACAGTGTTCTGCGGTTGGATTTTGGGAGGAAAAGACAAGAACAGAAATAACGAAGTGTCTCAAAAGCGACAACACCCAGGTCCAGCGACAAACTGACAGACTGAATTATGATTTCGATTGAAAAATATCCATACAAGGCGTGTTTTTGGACCGCAATTTTGTATTTTTTTGGGATTTTTTTTGTTTCCCAGATCAGACGGTCTTAATGATCAGAGAAAAAAAACTTGTCGTACGATTAAGACCCGACGACCGACAACGACGCCGTTAATTTCAGGGATATTAATTTGATGTGTGATATAGTTTTTGAAGTTACATTCTGTTTTTTAAATGAAATAAACTGACGTAAAAGTTATAGAGGTAGGGTTCTTACTATTCTACTCTATAGCTGCCAACGAACTATTTCAAGACATTTTTAAATTTGTCATATTCTTCGAAAGAAGTTTTTTGCAACTGTTTGTATATGACTTTTTTTTCTTCAAACATTTTGAGTTTTGAAAGTTTCTGAGGCTTTTAAAAACGCCTTGAACGACGTCAAAACCTGATATGTTTGTTTAAAGAATATTGCTTTTCTTTGGAATTCAAAAAGAAAAACACAAAATCTAAACATATATTTTAAAAAGTCTCAAATATAGCAACATATTTTCTTGTTGTTTCTGTTTTTGTTTTGTTTTGATTTTTTAATTTATTTTTTATGTCAAGTTAACATTCGTTATACGTTGTCAAAATTTTGAATAATTAAAAATTATGACAAATGAGCTTTAAAATCGTAAACAAAAACATTCATATTATTTATATATTTTATGGAATTAAGTACATACATATAAACATATGTATTTTGAATTATTATGTATTCGTGTTGTTTTATTAAAGGTGTTGATTTTGATTAAGTATATTGTAAAAATATAGAAAATAAAAAGAAGATGATCTTGAGGCACAAGTGGCATTGATTATATTAAGTCATAGTTTTTAACACAGATTTTTGAAATACTATACAAAGTAGACTCTAGGCTCAAAAGCTAAAAGTCTATAAGTAAACTTGATTAAAAAAGGGTAGGGCATCAATATATGCAAATTAAATGGAATCGTAAACAAAAATTGTTCCTAAGTTGAAAAGTCTTTTGGTTTTTATTACCTGAATAAATCCTTAATTAGGATTTTAAAATAATAATCAAAAACTTTCGTAAGGGGATATTTAGAAGACAGTGTTCTAAATGTATTTTGAAAATAAAAAAAAAAGAATACGTTTTTAAAAGCACCATCTATAGAAAATCAGTCAAGTTAACATCGCTTGCAAAATTTTCTGTTACGTAATGTCTTAAGATCATCGTCAACAACCTGATAACTCCTTATAACTATGGTCTTAGACCAGCAAAGGATAAAGTCGGAAAATACCTAAGAATCCACGAATATCAAATCGATAACCACCTTTTCTTCATTGATTTCAAGGCTACGGGGACGAAGTGTATAGAACCATTTCTAGCTTTGGTATTTCTGCGAAGCTCGTCCGTTTGCTGTCATGGAGAAAATGTTTACAACACTAACGTAAATGTCAAAACACCAGCATTCACAGACGTAGAAAAAATACTTTTACTATCCAGTATTTCTTTGGATTAAGAACGCCTACATTATAAAGCCTCTTCATAATCTTACTTCTTAAGACTTATAAAAGCATGATTTTTTAGCTGAAGTACGTTTCGTGTTTCGTTTCACTGTAAAACAACTTCAGTTTGGTCTCTAATTTAAACATGCAAATTATTGATTATTGTTATTATCAAAATGCGTGCTCTGTTAAGAAAGTTCATAGCGCGCTTTTAGTGTTCAGCGAAGAAGCTCATTTTGGGCTCATTGGGTACTTTAATAAGCAGAATTCTCGATTTTGAAGTGAATATCAGTATGATGCATATATATGTGATGTATAAGTCACAGTTTGGTGCGTTTTATGGGCTGGTTACATCCTTAACGCGTACATTTTCGAAGATGATGCGAATCGTAACGTAACTGTGAATGGTGAGCGCTACCGTGAGATGATATTCAACTTTTTTTAGCCAAAATTCCAGAGCTTGATTTGCATGACATGTGGTTTCAACAAGACGGTGCCACAAGCCACACAGCACGCGAAAAAATGGACTTATTAAGACGCAAATTCGGTGGCGCAACAGTCCGTTGAGAACTAGGTCATAGTGACCTAAAACTCTCAGCTATTCCTCTGTGCGAGTACTGTTGTCAGGGATCCGAACGACTATTTTGAGGATTCACTTTTCATAACAAGAATTACTATCGGAGGATTTGTCAAATCCTCGCAAGAGACAGTACCCGTAAACAAATCATTGGACTGCAGAGGCAGGGATCGAACCCAAAACCTCTGGCTTGATAGTCCAAAGCATTTTTTACATTTATTTTTATCAATTTAATCTTTAACTTATCTTAAAGCTAGACAAAAATTCATAAAACTAGCCTAAATAACCATAACCTAAGATCTATTAAACTTCAATTCAATTTTATTAACTTCCCATAGGAAGTTTTTGGAATGGGTCCGATTTGTCAAATTGAAAATTTTGACATTTCTCGACGTTTCAAGGTCCCTAGAGTCGAAATAAAAGATTTTTTGAAGGATGTCTGTGCGTGCGTGTAAACGAACGTTCGTACGTCCGTATGTCCGTACGTCCGAACGTCCTCCATAGCTCAAGAACCAGAAGAGATATCGATTTCAAATAAATTTTGTTATACAGATAATAAGGCAGAAAGATGCAGAAAGGGCTCTCAAGAAAATTGCGTGGGTGGTTTTTTTACCATAGCAGTTTGACAAAAGGTGAAAATTTTGGTTAACCCCAAATATGTTACGAACCAAAAACGCTAGGGATTTGAATTATAGTATGTATAATATATTGTAACGTGATACAAAACAGGTATATTTTTTGAAAAAAATCAATATAACTGTTTTTTTATAAATCAATAAAACTGAAAAAAAAAAATTGTCACCTCAAAAATTTTACGACTGAAATATGATTTCATCTCTTAAATAATTTTGTGCAACGAAGAATAATGTTTTTGACATATGATAAAATTTTGAGAAAAATCGAATTCAGTTTTTTTATAAAAAATAAAAATCTAAAAAAAACATTACTTAAAGTTCGTAAAAATTGAATATCGATTCAAATATCTTTTCAAAAACTTGAAATTTAAGCTTCAAGCTTATTTTAACTTTTAAGAAATATTGTTTTCAACATTTTGAAAAATGTTGAGAAAAATCGAATTAAAAGTTTTTTTACAAAAAATTAAAACCTAAAAAAAAAATTATAAAAGGTGGTAAAAATTGATTTTCGACTCAAATATCTTTTCAAAACTTTGAGATATTGGCTTTAATTTACTTTTGTCTTTCAAAAAATCTTGTTGTCAACATTCAGTTAAAGTTTAAAAAAAATCGAATTGACAGTTTTCTTACAAAAAATTAAAAACCGAACAAAAAATTAACAAAAGTTGGTAAAAAATGATTTTCGACTCAAATATGTATCTTTTAAAAACTTTGAAATAATAGATTCAAACTAATTTTATGTTATAAGAAATATTCTTTTCAGCATTTGGTAAAATTTTTAAAAAAAATCGAATTGCAAGTTTTTTTTACAAAAAATAAAACTCTAAAAAAAAACAATACTAAAACTTGGTAAAAATTTACTTTCAACTCAAATAGCTTTTCAAAAATAAAAATATTGGCTTCAAACTTATTTTATTTCACATAAAATATTGTTTTCGATATTCAGTAATTTTAATGTAAAAATCCAACAGTCCAAAATTGATGCGAGTACATGTAGAAAAACTTTTAAGCAAGACAAATCGACAGACGGGATGAGAAGTTATCAGTGTGGGTCGCATCCCAGCCTCTTTTTTATTTTAGTATTCATTAGAAAATACAAAAAAAAAATATCAATATCCCTTTTTATTTTTACTGAAAAACTACTTAAAATTAGGTCCTTAAATAAAACATAAAACTGACTTAAACTACGTTTTATACCTATAAACTACCTAAACCTAGAACAACCACAACAGCAAATCTGACTATCTAACACATTTTGTTTTTCATTTTTCATTTTCTATTATCCTTTTTTTTCTTATTCGATGTTATTTTTTATTATTATTTTAATTTTTTGCTGTAATTTTTTTTTGTGCCACTATGCATATTCTACTTAAAACTAAACCCTAATACTATTAAACAAGTATGCAAGCTGGCCAAGGCTTTAAACATCATCCTGACTTCCCACTATCAAGTGCCGATTGAAGCCACCAAAACTGGTTCTTCTGCTTCACACTATCAGTTCGGTCCCGTTCGGACACAGCCCTACTGAACCGAAGGATCTCTGCTCCGCCTTGTTCAATGACGTCCCGATTGTACAGGAGTCGCCTATCCACGGTTCATCGTCTGGAATGGAATGGAACTGCCAATCTATCCTGTATCAGACCGTATCTATCTAAAAAGAGGAGTGCCTCTGGTGGAATGAAGGATATCAAGCGTACACTTTTAAAATACTCGTCGTTCGGATAGAACGCCCGGAAAATTGAATTGTTAGTCGAAGACATAGCTCTTGCAATGTGACCTCGAACGAGTTTTATCACGAAATTGTCAATTCTGTTGATTCGAGGACCTCGTTGGAAAAATAATGCACATAAGAAGACTCGGCTGTTCGATATAAGCCGGTACAGCATTGTAAACACTGCCGCTCGAACACCCGAAACTTCTCCATCTGGGAAGGGGCAACGTTGAACCACACAGGACAACCATAAACGATCATTGGCCGTATGAGGGCCATGTAGCAAATTACCTTCACTCTGGGGTCAAGCCGGCTGCTAAAAAACAGAAGTTTCATAAGAGCGAAGGCTCCTCTGGCCCTGGTCAGAGCAGCATTTATATGTCTGTCGAAATATAAATACCGATCTAACCAGATACCGAGGTCCTTCACTACACTTTTGAATTTTGAAACAAAATTTTCCATGACTTCTTGACATTTATTTCCAGTTTCAGGTCGTCGCAATATCGCTGAATCTTGTCGAAATCACGGTGCAAGAGAATTCTAATAACCTCAACCTTTCGAGTCGTTCTGTACGCAATTTGATCGTCGGCGTACGCAATTGTCTTTGCAAGACTACCTATCAGATCGCTGGTGTAAATGCTGAAGAGAATCGCCGAATTCACCGCTCCCTGTTGAAGACCATTTTTAATTGAGAATGTTGTGCTAGAAGTTACATTGCCACTTTTGACAACAAACTTTATACCGTTAAGCATGTCATGTAACAATGTCTTGCTTATGCCAAGCCTGCTCAGTTTTAGGTAAAGACCCTCTAACCATACGGTGTCAAAGGCCTTCTCTAAATCAACCAGAACAGCACCTGTGCATTGTTGTTTTGATTTATTCCATTGGATGTCAGAAACGAGTTTAGACGCAGCATGAATTGTGTCATGACCCGCCTTGAACCCGAACTGTTTATCCGGAATTATTTTGCTGTCCGCAGCCCACTTAGTCAGAGCCCTATTAATGATCTTTTCGAAAACTTTGCTGATGCTCGGAAGAAGACTAATCGACCGAAGATTAGACGGGTTGGAGTTGTCCTTTCCCTTTTTCGCGAGAGGATGAATCACAGCGGTCTTCCAATGCACTGGATAATATGAGTTATTCAGTGTATTGTTGAAGAGTGTGGTGTAAATGTCGATTGCCTCCATCGGTAAATGTCTTAGTACAACGTTGGATATACCATCGACACCTTCTGACTTTATATTTTTAATTGATTGAAAATGATCTGAAGCTCAACCGGAGTCACTATCAAGGGACTTGGTCCCGTTTGATCAGCGGTTATGGCATTACCAAAGAATAATAATTGAACCTCATGAAACCGCGGTTCTCAAGTCCAACGCACTAACCATTATGCCACGGTATCTACCAAGACTATATACAAAGGATTACAAATTCTTTTAATTCCTTAATAAATTTATGTTTAAATAATGGTTTTATTTCGTTTTACATGAAAAACGAAGGCAAGACAAAAATGTCAATCGAATTTTAAAGTATTAAGGGTCAGCGCATTATGTAAAGTGCGGTTAAATTTTAAGGGCTGATTTTGACACAAGTTGTTTAAGATATTATTGTAATTTTGTATTTATTTTGATAATATAGGAATAGTTTAATTATGAATGGAACAAAATATATGCAAAATGGTTGCCGAGAACTCAGCGGCACGAATCATGCGGCATGCATGAATCAACAACGTCTTCAGGGGCGAAAAACGTTGTCGTCTCATTTTTTTAATGTGCGGGAATAAAAAGAAGTCATTGGGTGCCAAATCAGGACTGTTCGGCGGATGACTAATTAATTCTATTTTTGGGCTGGTCAAAAACTCCTTTGTTTAAGCTGATATGTGAGAGCTTGCATTATCATGATGAAGAATGATTCGCCTCTTCTTCTGCGAATTTCTCCGACGACTTCTGGCTAACAAATTGTCGTATACCATTCTGAATTGACCGAATTGCGTTACTCTAACGCTACTGTCGCCACTTGACCGGTAATGCCGAAGAGACAGGCAACCACTTTCTTCGATGTGCTTCTTCTGCTAACTACTTTTGTTGTATTTGGCTCACCTTGGAAGAGCCATCCTTTCGATTGCTGTTTTGTTTCGGGCTCATACGCATAGATCCATGATTCGTCACCTGTGTAGATATTATACACAGCCTTTGATGCAACTTGACCGTATTTTTCAACTTTTTCCTTGCAGCAATCGACACGAACCTTCTTTTCAGCGTATTATTTTTGTTGCTCGAATTTTAAAGATTACATAACAGAAATAAAAAAAAAACTTCTTATTTCAAATCAAAGAAAATCAACACCGTTTGACTTTCCTACTCAATTTTAATACATTTTGTAAGTTTTAGGGAACACACAAAAAATACTCTTCAATATTTTAATCCAATTTGCAATATAAAATACATATGTATTCTCAATTAAATATCACCAAAAAATATTAATTTCTAAAGTCAGAATTTTTAAACTTGTTTTCTCATTCAACTTCAAGCCCACATTCATAACTCAAATTCTGATATTTTTAAAATAGTGAGTTCCATTCAGCTCAGTCTGATAGCTTTCATTTTATACCTGAACATCACGTATTGTGTTGCCTTGAAGTCATCAGCTTTTGCAATTGACATAGGGTAACTCATATTTGAAAGTTAACTAAACGTTGAATGCAACTTCAAGAATGTGAAATGCTTTGGTCAACTCAATCTCCCTCCAATTTTGATGTTCAGAACTTTAAGACCAATGTGGACCGGTATTTCCTCTTAAATCCTTTCCTATTTTCCAAATGCTCGTACTGTGTTTAAATATAAACATATAAATGATACTAATAACCCCTTGAGTGCCTGTAAATTATATATGTATACAAAAAGACCACATTAAATCTCTTTGCACAGCTGCCAAGTTAGCGAGTTGAAAATAAATTTAAAACAAATTATTTTGGTTATTTCAATACTAATCAGAAAATTGAGGCAACATGAAACTCCATTAAAAAAATGGAAAAATTCAGATTCATAATGGACTCATATCTTCGAGATTCAAAAAAAGAATATTCTATACTCCAGAAATGATTGGGAGCTCCATCGATCCTGAAAAAAGAGGATTGTTGAACTTAAATTAAATATCAACATCCAACATAAAAGCGAAATTATAACCAAAATATATTTTATTAACTTTCCATAGGAAGTTATTGTAATGGGTCCAATTTGTCAAATTGAAAATTTTGACATTTCTCGACGTTTCAAGGTCCCGTACGTACGTACGTCCGTACGTTCGCGACGTTTTTTCGTCGTCCATAGCTCAAGAACCAGAAGAGATATCGATTTCAAATAAATTTTGTTATACAGATAATAAGGCAGAAAGATGCAGAAAGGGCTCTCAAGGAAATTGCGTGGGTGATTTCTTTTACCATAGCAGTTTGAAAAAAGGTGAACATTTTAATTTAATTAACGCTAGAGACTTGATGTAATTTTATATAATAATAAAACAATTTTGTGCAACAAAAAATGATGTTTTTGACATATGATAAAATTTTGAAAAAAATCGAATTAACAATTTTGTTTATAAAAAATAAAAACCTAAAAAAAATTAATAAAAAATGGTAAAAATTGATTTTCGACTCAAATATCTTTTCATATCTTTGAGATATTGGCTTTAATTAACTTTTATCTTTCAAAAAATATTGTTTTCAACATTCAGTAAAATTTTGAAAAAAATCGAATTCACAGTTTTTTTACAAAAAATTAAAAACCGAAAAAAAATTAGCAAAAGTAGGTAAAATATGATTTTCAACTCAAATATGTTTTCAAAAATTTGAGATATGAGCTTCTTTGTAAATTTTAATTATAAGAAATATTGTTTTCAACACTAGGACAAATTCTGAGAAAAATCGAATTGACAGTTTTTTTTACAAAAAGTAAGGAACCTAAAAAAAATGTATAAAAGTTGGTAAAAATTGGTTTTCGACTCAAATAGCTTTTCAAAAATTAAAAATATTGACTTCAAATTTATTTTATTTTACAGAAAACATCGTTTTCAATATTCAGTATTTTTTATATAAAAATCCAACAGTCCCTTTTTTCATAAAAAATAAAATCTACAAAAAATAGTACGCAAATTTGGTAAAAATTGATACGAGTTCATTTAGACAAATTTTTAAGCAAGACAAATCGACAGACGGAATGGAAAGTTATCAGTGTGGGTCGCATCCCAGCCTCTTTTTCCATTTAAAATGATCCTATTTTTAATGCTACAAGATTATTGACTTTAAATATATAGTGAATAATATACCAAAAGCCGAGAACTCTTATCTCAAAAAATTGCGTTTTAATAAATAAATAGTGTATCTCATACCTTATGGCGTTAGCTCTTTTAAAGGGTGCCATTCTTCGTAGCATTCCCGATTTGATCTTGAATACTGACTGAGGACACGTTTTGAAAATTTTACACGTTTTTTTTTATAAAATAAAAATTAAATTGGGTGGCTCAACATTCCGTTGTGAACCAGGGTCAAGTGACTTACAACTCGCAACCATTCCTGTGTGCGAGTACTGTTGTCAGGAATGGAAGGGACCTACAATTTTAGGCCGAATCCGACAGGCAAATTTGAGAAAGCACTTTTTCATGACAAGAATTACTCTTGAAGGCATTGTCAATTCCTCGCAAGAGGTACTGGCAGGGATTGAACCCAAGACCCCTTGCATGACAGTCCAACGCACTAACCATCATGCCACGGGCACTTTTTTTTTAATAAAATGGTTAAATACATCGAAAAAAAAGATCCAATTCTGTTCTGCAAGGAAAAAGATAATCTCAAAAATGTTTGGATTTTAGACCATCCGTAGAGTGTCACATATAAAAGCAATATTTAAATAATTTTGTCACCTTTGAAAGAACCATATGATGAGAAATAGGTCGTTCTTTATTTGAAATTTATAGTAATTCAAAAAAAGAATCACATATTTTCACCTCTTAAAAACCATTAGGTCATAAATCAATTAAAATTTCACCATTTTGTCAATATTAAACTCAATACTGCGTTTTGATTAACATAAAAATATCATTTCCTGATCTTGCATCGGATAAGATTTAAGAAAAACAGATAAAACATAAGAGGTTATAAAACCAACACTAAAACGCCTAAATTAATTTCATTTTAATTAATTTCTTATGTTGATTATAAGAACAGAAGAACAACACATATCATATTTTACTCGTATATATACAGCGGAACAAAGCACCATCAATATTTTCCAAAAGTCAAGGTTTTACGGTACCGATACCGATACTGATACCTACCTAATGTAAAATGAACCATTTCCTAGAGAGATCTCATAAACTAAAAACTTCTTGAATTTGAAGTTCGAGATGAAAACAAAAGCGCCTTATGACTAAGGTATTTCTATCCCACTGAGCGGCTAAGTATCTAGTTTCCCAACCAAACCAACGAACTAACATCTCAGAACATTAACTTGGTTTTAGTCCAATGCATTATTGTGGTAAAGAATACAAAAAATAAAACAATTATTTATTTATGATGCTATACAATATACATTCAAGTCGCTAAAGGGGTTTCGATTAGCACCCAACTTTATCCACCACCAGCTCAGAAGCAGCACCAGCAGCAGCAGCGATAGCAGCAACGGGTCAAACGTAATGTCTATTAATAAACATTAGCTAGAGCTGTGTGTTATATTGTTTTCACCTTTTGAATTTTAATTATTTCGATTTCTAAATTGGACTTGGAATTGGAATTGGAATCCACTATATCCACACTTAGACTTTAGACTTCAGACTCACAGCTCTCAGCATTTTTTCTATGTCTATGAACATTGGTTCTGAATAAAGTTATGTAAATTAACATTAATCCATATTGCTTATGATGGAGAAGAAGATTTTCAAAACTGAGGAAAAAATATTAAATTTAAAATTTTTTGTTTATTAATAACGCTATAAAAAATACGCCCAGTTTTATGGAGAAAATTCATCTTGAAAAAATGTAGATTTAGTCTGATATACCTTCGGGGCTGAATAAGAATTATTATTTTAATTTCTTATTTTTATTGTTTAATTTTTAGGTTTTCTAGTTTATGACCGAAAAAATAGGGAGCTCAAAAACTAGTTAATTAGAAACACAAGCCCATTTAAATCAATGTAAGCTTTTTTGTGAAGTTATTGAAACAGGGAGAAATATGAATAACTGGACATAGATTAAAGTCAACCTTTAACTATTAAAAGAACCAGTAGCCATATCGTAGATTTTTAAAGTCGTGCTTCCTTATTCTCATGTTTAACCTGTTTTTTGGGGGCCATGCAAGATGTTTTTTCTTATTCCTATAAATTAAGTATCACTTGGGTGATGGACTATCATGTCATCCCCAGTCATTTTTCGGAAATTGACAAATACTTGATAAATCCTTCAATAAATATTGGCAATCCTACCACAGAAATAACATAAATCTTTAACAATAAACGTTTCAAATAAGACCTGTTGTTGAATCGGCTAAGTTGATAGTTGAGTGTGGATTTGTTGAGAGTCGTTTTGACAATTACTCTCTAGACATTTGTTATTAAATAAAAGAGACAGATTTCGTCAAAATCACTATTCTTTACGTGCTAACCAAAAAAAAAATGCATGAAGAGTATGGCACCGTCCGGATAGATGAATTGATAAGACCATCATTTTCTTACGCCTTAATTGGTTTGGACCTTAAAATTAATCAAACCTCTTGCAAAACAACATTTCTAGAAAAAGAAGTCATAGCTTTCATATCACTAACAGGACCTCCAAAGGCTTCTGGTTGCAGACCCAACCTTCTCGTACACTTTTTCTTTCAAGAATTTGACAAAAGAATTACTTCTATCTTGAAAAAGTTAATCCCAAATAACAATTTCAACACATTGTAAATATATTTCTTTCATATCCCGAAATCATGATTGAGCACTTCATTTCATAAAACAGAGGCGTTTATTAAATTTAAAGTTATGTCACATAATTTTTGGGTTCCTGGAAATTGCAATTCTTTTTATAAAGAAAAATGGCTCATTTTTGTATATTGTTGAATAAAAAGAATCATATTATAAGAAAACATTATTGTAAAAACAATGCAGTTGCGTGACGTCTTCTTAGTAAGAATTCAAAATTTTTACATATTTCGAATTTGTTTTCTGGCTTTTTCTAGATTCGTATCTGGAAGCATTTTCAACATTTTTTGCTTACTTTTCAAAACCATCATCTTCTTCTTCTAATTTACATACTTACTTAAGGTGGCACTACAGTCCGGGGCGGACCTGGGCCTCAACCAACAAGCGTCTCCAGCCAGCTCGGTCCCTAGCTAGCTGTCTCCAGTTTCGCACGCCAAGTTGGTTGAGGTCCTCTCCCACATGCGTGCGCCACCTGAGTCGCGGTCTTCCTCTACTGCGCCGTCCCTCGGGATTGGATTCGAAGACCTTCCGGGCTAGAGCGTTGATGTCCATCCCTGTACATGACCTAGCCATCTAAGCCGTTCGACTTTAATTCTGCTAACTAGGTCAGTGTCGCTGTACAGCCCGTACAGTTCGTCGTTATATCTTCTCCTCCATTCTCCATCTATGCGTACGGGACCAAAAATCACTCGAAGAATTTTTCTCTCGGAGCATCGGTCCAGGCCAGGGTCCAGGCCTCAGCGCCATAAATGAGAACCGGGATGATGAGTGTCTTATAGATGGTGATTTTACATGCTCGAGAGAGGACTTTACTCCTCAATTGCCTTCTAAGTCCAAAGAAGCAGCTATTTGCAAGAGTTGTTCTTCGTTTGATCTCAGCGCTGGTGCCGTTGTCTGCATTAATAGCAGTGCCTAGGTAGACAAAGTTCTTAACTACCTCAAAGTTATAGCTGTCCATGGTGACGTTTTGTCCAAGACGTCGTTGTTCAGTGTCCTTTTTTGATGACAGCATATACTTGGTCTTGCCCTCATTGACCACTAAACCCATCTTCTTCGCTTCCATCGCAATGCTCAAAAACGCTCCACTGACATCACGCTTTGGTCTTCCAATTATGTCAATATCATCTGCGTATCCGAGTAATTGGATGGATCTTTGGAAGATTGTGCCTCTAGTGTTGACGGTTGAGTTTTGCACAATTCTTTCCAGAACGATGTTGAAGAAGTCGCATGACAGTGCATCGCCTTGTCTAAAACCTTTTTTGACATCAAATGCATCGGTAAGATCTTTTCCGACCTTGATAGAGCAGCGTGCATTTTCCATCGTCATTCTGCACAAACGGATAAGTTTGACAGGGATGCCAAAACTAGACATTGCTCGGTAGAGCTCTTCCCTCTAGATGCTGTCATACGCGACTTTAAAATCGATAAAGAGATGGTGGGTATCGATTTGAAGTTCCTGGGTTTTTTCCAAGATCTGCCGTAGTGTAAATATTTGGTCGATAGTGGACTTTCCTGGTCTGGAGCCACACTGATAAGGACCAATCAGGTTATTGACGAATGGCTTCAGACGTTCACATAATACGGCAGAGAGAATCTTATACGCAATGTTAAGGAGACTGATGCCTCTGTAGTTGGCGCAGTTTAGAGGGTCTCCTTTCTTATGTATCGGGCACACTATGCTGAGATTCCACTCATCGGGCATGCTGTCTTCCGACCAAATTTTGCAGATGAGTTGGTGCATGCTCCGTACCAAGTCATCGCCTGCTGCTTTGAATAGTTCGGCAGCAATGCCGTCAGCTCCAGCAGCTTTGTTTGACTTAAGATTAGATATATTCACTTCGTCAAGGTCGGGTAGGCGGAATTTTTGATCTGCGTCGCCGAGGTTGAGTGGTTCCATCTCCCTTACAGCGGAATTCGGTTCGTCATTGCCGTTATATAATTTGGAGAAGTGATCTTTCCATATTCTCAGCATGGACTGCGGTTCTACTACGATGTTCCCCTGATCGTCTTTACAGGCTTCGGTTCGTGTCTGGTACCCTTGGGAGGTTTTTTTTTACCTTTTGGTAAAATTTACGAACCTCATTCCTGTTGTTACATCCCTCTATATCCTCGATCGCGCGCTTCTCATGCCTCTCTCCTCTTCTGCTCGTAGAGCTCGCGAGCAGCTCTAGTCCTTTTGTGCAGCGCCGTTTTGTATGCCTCTTGTTTAGCTGCGTGAGCTAACCGGCATTCGTCGTCAAACCAGGGGTTTCGCTGTGGTATCCGTGTGAAACCTAGCACTTCAGAGGTGGCATCTCTGATGGCTGCAAGGCAATGTTGCCACTGGTTTTCAATGCTTAATGCAGGCGAAGCATAGGACTCCTTAAGAGGTTATTAGAGACTCGATCGGAAAAGGATATGGCAGTCTCTTGCGATTGTAGCCGTCTAACGTCGAATCTTCTCACAGTACTTCCTTGTTTTGGCTTGGATCGGGATATCCGTAGCCGTACCTTGGCTACAACGAGGTAGTGGTCCAAGTCAATGTTGGCCTCTCGGAATGTTCTGATATCCTGGATACTGGTGAAGTGTCGTGCGTCGATCGCAATGTGGTCAATCTGGTTGACCGTCGATTGATCAGGAGATTTTCATGTCGCCTTGTGGATATTGAGATGCGTGAACTGCGTACTAGCTACCAGAACCTCTCGCCCCGCAGCGAAATCGACCAGCCTGAATCCGTTGTCGGAGGTGGTGTCGTCTAGGCTGTATCTCCCGATTATGCCACCAAAGATGTCTTCTCTTCCTAGCTTGGTATTAAAATATCCTAAGACAATTTTAATGTCATAGCGAGGGCATCGCAGTCTTTTAGTTTGCGTTTGCCCGGTTCATCCCATCGCACTTCTTGGATGGCTGTAATATCTGCCTTGCAGCAGTTTAGGGCTTCCGCTAATTGTTCGGCTGCACGTGGTCTGTTAAGGGACCTAACATTCCACGTACATATACGAAGTTCGTTGTCCTTATTTCGTTTGCGTGGGTTGTCAACAGTGAATCCGTCCGTATCCGAGGCCTATTGGTGCTTCGAAACTCAGGAAGTCACCCCGACGGCACAACCCCCAACCTGGAGGGCCAGATCCTTAGTATAACTCCAAGGAAGGGGAGCCGGATAAAACCGATCATTATAGGCCTGGGCTCCGAATAAGTCGAAGAAGCCCTATAAGGTGTTCACTAAGTAGTTCAACCTTACTGGAACTGTAGACTCCACCGTTGATTCCATCTCGAGAATTCGTCCGCTGCCGCCTGTGTAATTAGAGGTGCCTTAGTGGAAACACCTCTCCACCCCTCTCTCGGTTGCTGCCCCCAACACCTTTCCACTGGGGTTGGAACCCAATCTCCAGTTGAGGTACTAGGCACCCGATGTGAGAGTGAGAGTAGGAGTTGATAGACAGAGGTGGGTTTTGAGAAAAACCTGTGGACGCTTGTGTGCTTTTGAATGCACATGTCTACCATTTGAACATCTTCTAATTTAGATCAGAAAATAATTTCTTTTCGGGCGTTTCTTACAAAAACAAAATTCTGGCTCAATTTCTGGAAGCTTCATTTTTGTATTTGACAATATAACACATTGTGTTATCCTTTCTGAGATTTTGAACAATGTCTTTCCCCTTTATCTTATGGAATTAACATTCCATAAGGTATTGTGGTCCTATTTTTCAAATTTAAAATTTTGACTTTTGAAGACGTTTTATGTTTTAAGTCCCGTAAAACTAATGATTTTTATAGATAAAAGTTCTATGTGCCCTTAAGCGAGTTTTTAATAACTGGATTAGTGACCATCGATGATCAAATGATAGACAGGTGCGTGCATTCAAAAGGACCAAGCGTTTAAAAAATCCACCACTGTTAACTAACTCCTTCTCTTACTTGTAAATCAACTGGAGATGCGGTTTCAATCTCCTTTCATCCGAATGGAAGCAGAGCAAACCCCTAAATTTAATCAATCCCTGGTTTGATGAGGAATGTCGGCAGGCAAATGAAGCGAAAAACAGGCACGCAAACCGGAGCCACATAGAAAGACGGGAGTTGCTCACAAGCTCCGTAAGCAGAAAAAAGCGAGAAACAACGAATTTTCAGAAGAAAAAAGACTGAGCACGAGAAGCGTTGAAAGGTTCAAATGTAGAAATGAACCTCGAAAGTTTTATGAGCAGTTGAAATGACATTCACAAAGACGAAAGTGGAGACGTCATAGCAGAACCGCAATCAATGCTAAGGTTATGGAAGGACCACTTCTGCAGCTTGTATAACGGGGACGACGAACCAAATTTCGCTATCAGGTAGGACGATCCGTTTAATATAGAAGAGGAAAGCCATAACAATCTCGTTTTTCCGACTTAGACGAAGTAAAGATTACCGTATCTAATCTGAAGTCTAACAAAGCAGCTGATATAGATGGCTTAAATGCCGAGCTTTTCAAAGCAGTTTGTGATATTTTTTGTCTGATACTGACAAAGGAGACCCTACAAACTGCACCAGCTTTAGAAGAGTCATCGCTTACAAAATCTTCTCTGCCGTAATATGGAACATATAAGGCAAATCGTCAACAACCTGATAGTTTCTTATCATTGTGATTTATGATCAGGAATGTCCACAGGCAATATTCACATTACGACGGATCACTTCATTAATTTCAAAGCCATATCAATAGCGATGAGCTATATTAAGCAATGTCTAGTTTGGGCAATCCTGCTTAACTCGAACGTTTGTGCAGGATGGCCATGAAGAACTTGCGCTGCTCCATAAAGGTTGGAAATAACTAAACCGAACCTTTTGATTTCAAAAAAAAACTTAAGGTGATGCGTGTCATGCAATTTTCTCAACATCGTCCTTGAAATAATAGTGCAGCTCCCAAGGCAACACTAGAGGCACTATCTTTCAAAAGTTTGTCCAATTACTGGCATATACTAGGAAATTGACACAATCGGAAGTACTCAGCGTGATGTCAATGAGGCTTTTGCAAGTAAAGAGGTACATTTCTTAAAAAATGGGTTAAGCTGTTTATGAGGGCAAAACAGAATACACGTAAGCATGAAGAAAGGACAACATCGACGTCTTGGTTACCATCAAAAGACGTTACTTTAAGGTAATGAAGGACTTTGTCTGCCTAGGCTCCACAATGAACAAAGAAAACAACACCTGGCTTAGATCGAACGAATAATTACTCTTGCTAACCACTGTTTCTTTGGGCTAATAAAGTAAAATGGAAACCAATAATTCGGAACGAAAAGTCTTCGAATAAACTGGGAATTAAACTTACTTAGCTTGAAATGCGGAACTGAAGACATCTACCTATTGACCAAGCTGAATGGATAGTTTTGCTAAGTGAAGCCCTAGTTCACACAGAAATGAAGTGCCATCAAGTAAATAAATCAATAAATTTGAAGTTAAGTGTAAAAACTTTTCAGATCACATGCATATTGTTGTGGAATTCTTATGTGAATCTTCACCAAAAGAAATAAATCTTCACCTGCTACCTCGTCTTTCTTGGAAAAATGAACATCGTAATTTGGACAATTTCTTTTCTAAAAACGAGTTGATTACAGAACTCACAGAAACACTTTCAAATCAACTTTCAGAATATACTCGAAGTTCAGCATCAAACAAAACTATAAGTCAGAACACTTCCGATAAACAAAAGTGTGGTTCAATAAGGACTGCTGGAAAGAAAGGACAAAATCTTATGCTCTTCTGCGAGCCATGCGAACCTCTAACAATCACCGACTAAACATTTGGTACATCGAAGCTAACAAATATTACAAAAACATTTTTCTTCAAAAGAAAATTGAATTTGAAAATCTACAAGCAATTGGGTCAAACAAGATTTCTGGAAAATCGAGAGGGAGATCAATGGGATGAAATAAAAAATAGGCGTAGGCGTATCTGCTGAAGATCTTTCTGCTCAATTCAGGCTCCTTCTTTACAACAATTCTAATTTAATGTTCTCCTCCGCTGAACCATTCACTGTTGATGACACATTAGAAGCTGATATATCAATAGATGATAGTGATCTTAAATACGAAGGATGGAAAAGCTCCAGGTGAAGACGGGATTCCATATGAGTTTTTAAAAATGCTACTCCTACAATCTTTAGCAATCTTCAAAATCTGTTCAATAAAGTTTTCTTCAGAGCTGAAATCCACTCTTCTTTTAAAAAGTCTTTAAAATTTCCTATTCACAAAAAGGGCACTGTGAAAAATTAGAGATTAATTTCTTAATGAATGTAATAGCGAAAAGATTCTGTGCCGATCTTGTAGAGGGAGCATGAGAAGCGCGCAATCGAGGAGATAGAGGGATGTCACAACAGGAATGAGGTTCGTAACTTTTACCAAAAGGTAAAAAAAAACCTCCCAAGGGTACCAGACACGAACCGAAGCCTGTAAAGACGATCAGGGGAACATCGTAGTAGAACCGCAGTCCATGCTGAGAATATGGAAAGATCACTTCTCCAAATTATATAACGGCAATGACGAACCGAATTCCGCTGTAAGGGAGATGGAACCACTCAACCTCGGCGACGCAGATCAAAAATTCCGCCTACCCGACCTTGACGAAGTGAATATATCTAATCTTAAGTCAAACAAAGCTGCTGGAGCTGACGGCATTGCTGCCGAACTATTCAAAGCAGCAGCCGATGACTTGGTACGGAGCATGCACCAACTCATCTGCAAAATATGGTCGGAAGAAAGCATGCCCGATGAGTGGAACCTCAGCATAGTGTGCCCGATACATAAGAAAGGAGACCCTCTAAACTGCGCCAACTACAGAGGCATCAGTCTCCTTAACATTGCGTATAAGATCCTCTCTGCCGTATTATGTGAAAGTCTGAAGGCGTTCGTCAACAACCTGATTGGTCCTTATCAGTGTGGCTTCAGACCAGGAAAGTAAACTATCGACCAAATATTCACACTACGGTAGATCATGTAAAAAAACAGGAACTTCAAATCGATACCGAACAACTCGTTATCGATTTTAAAGCCGCGTATAACAGCATCCATAGGGAAGAGCTCTACCGAGCAATGTCTAGTTTTGGCATCCCTGTCAAACTTATCCGTTTGTGCAGAATGACGATGGAGAATGCATGCTGCTCTATTAAGGTCGGAAAAGATCTTACCGATACATTTGATGTCAAAAAAGGTTTTAGACAAGGCGATGCACTGTCATGCGACTTCTTTAACATCGTTCTGGAAAGAATTGTGCAAAACTCAACTGTCAACACCAGAGGCACAATCTTCCAAAGATCCATCCAATTACTCGGATACGCAGATGATATTGACATAATTTGAAGATCAAAGCGTGATGTCAGTGAAGCGTTTTTGAGCATTGCGACGGAAGCGAAGAAGATGGGTTTAGTGGTCAATGAGGGCAAGACCAAGTTTATGCTATCATAAAAAAAGGACACTGAACGACGACGTCTTGGACAAAACGTTACCATGGACAGCTATAACTTTGAGGTAGTTAAGGACTTTGTCTACATAGGCACCGCTATTAATGCAGACAACGACACCAGCGCTGAAATCAAACGAAGAATAACTCTTGCAAATCGCTGGTTCTTTGGACTTAGAAGGCAATTGAGAAGTTAAATCCTCTCTGGAGCATGTATAATCACCATCTATAAGACACTCATCATCCCGGTTCTCATTTATGGCGCTGAGGCCTAGACCCTGTCAAAGAAAGATGAGAGCGTCTTAGGCTGCTTAGAGAGAAAAATTCTTCGGGTTATTTTTGGTCCCGTACGCATAGATGGAGAATGGAGGAGAAGATATAACGACGAACTGTACGGGCTGTACAGTGACACTGACCTAGTTAGCAGAATTAAAGTCCAACGGCTTAGATGACTAGGTCATGTAGAGCGGATGGACATCAACGCTCCAGCCCGGAAAGTCTTCCAATCCAATCCCGAGGGACGGCCGACGCAGTAGAGGTAGACCGCGACTCAGGTGGCGCACCCAGGTGGGAGAGGACCTCAACCAACTTGGCGTGCTAAACTGGAGACAGCTAGCTAAAGACCGAGCTAGCTGGAAACGCATGTTTGTTGAGGCCCAGGTCCGCCCCGGACTGAAGCGCCACCTTAAGTAAGTTAGTTAGATCTTGTAGAGAGACTTGAAAAGCGGGTCGAACTGAAAAATAATCAGATCTTAAAACTGGCTTCAGAAAAAATTATTCAGAACATATGCAATTAATGATTAATCGCTTATCGTGTCACTGCAAAATACGGGGACTAACAATTAATACAGAAAAGTCGAAATAATGGTGTTTGCGCGATACTCAAGACAATGAAAAGCAATGGACTTATGATGGTCATTTTCTAGAAACAGCTTAAGAGGTCAAATATTTGGGAGTTAAATAACTAAATCCGGCTTTAAATTTCAACAAACGCCTTATGGAAAAATGTGTTTTCCAACAAAACAATAATTTTATCTGCAAAATATAAGATATTCAATGCAGTAGTTAAATCAACTCTTTGCTATGCATCGCAAGCTTGAAGATCACATGAGTGAGGAAATTGAGAAATTCCACCCTCTTGTAAGATAGGTGAAATTGAGAAATTCTCCAAGGGTAATTCTTGTCACGAAAAGTGCTTTCTCAAATTAGCGGTTCGAATTTGGCCTAAAATTGCAGGTCCCCTCCATCCCTGGCCACATTACTCGCACAAATTAATGGTTGAGAGTTATTAATCACCAGACCCTAGTTCTCAACGGACTGTTGCGCCGAAATTTGTTTGTATTAGTTTTGGCAACCTATAAGTTAGTTATTTAAATGATATATCTAAGATTAAGGTTCTATAATAAGATGGAAGCCTATAATGTAATTCAAATTCAACCTTGAGATTTCTTTGGGGCACCTTTAAGTAAACCTTAATGACTTTGACGAATCAACAATTGCAAAACTGGACTAAGTGAAAAGTTTGTGACATTTTTTGCTTGACATTATTTGGAAGATCTCTTTGTCCTATTTTTATCATACTATCAAGGGAACATCAAACTACTATTGTCAAACATACATAACCCTTTTGAATTTCAAATCGTAAAAAAGAACAAGAAATAACCGACAGCCCATCACTCTCAATCATGACTTGTACCTTTTAGTATGTTGATTAAGAGATTCATTAATGTTAATCCTAGTCATGTAAGACACAAGATACTTTTAAAATGTTAATTTTCAATAATATTAATAATCTAACGACATCGACATCGACTTCGACTGACTTCGATATATCGACAGTAATTTATTTTAAAGACCACTAATTGATCATTTTACAAGCTTCTATTCCACATTGATCTCTATCTGCATTAAATTTAAAATATTCTTCGATGAGAAAATAATATTTCCCATCATCATTGGAACTGGACATATTAAAGCTGGCATGAAAGATAAATTCTAATTCTATCTATTTTGACCGGATAAGCTAATATTTTATTTGAGACTCAAGCTCAAGAACTCATCTTCATCAAACAATGTATTCAAATCATCTCATGAACTTGACCCCATGATATTTCTCTCCTCTTGAGAGACATTATTGTTTTGTTTTCTGATAATATGGCACCTTTAGAGAATTAACAAATTTCAATGGAAGGTCGGTCGCATTCGGAACAGGTGTTCTCAAAACATTACTCAAGGAAGATGCAATTGGAATTACTATACTATGACCCACCTTATGCCCGTTGCAGTCGCATCGTTATCGTCATACCGTCAATTCACAATCGAATCGCATTGTCTATCGACACACTATGACCGAAATCGTGCACCACAATTCCTTCTCCGGAGGACTCAAGTCGGACATTGTTCTAGATGCCCCCAAACACACAGAATATGAAGCCGATTCATCCACAAAAAAGTAATTCTGTCCAATTCATGAAAACTCCAATTGAATGCGCATTGCGAGTAGTCTCAGCTTTGACTCTCAACTTTTAAAAACGCTTCTCCATCGGATCGAGGGCAAATCGATCGTCGGCGTTCGTCGTAGTCGTAGTCGAAGCTGAGCTGAAGCTTATTAGCTTCTTGGCAGCTATCAACGATTGTTGTGAGTTATGATGTCATGGTGGTTGGCATCCGGCACCCCATTCATACATTGACTCCTACACTCAAAAAAAAAAACATTGTTGTCCGAAGAATTTTCCATTCTTGTAACATTGTAATTTAAAAATTGTTGGCTCAACAAATAGCTGTTGAAGCAAGAACTCATTTTTGATTTTTCTAGAATCAAAAAGTCACTTTAAAAATAAAATTCTTGAAACAACTATTTAAACATTTTTAAGCATTTTCAAAAATGGAAAATTGTTAGTCTAAGAATAAAAAGTTTGTTTTAAATATTTTTTCATGCAAAATATCCTATTAAGAATCAAATTTTTGAGTCAACAATTCGTTCTTCAGCTAACAATTATTATTAAGAATGAAAAAAGTTGGAATAACAATAAAAGTTGTTGGCACAAGAACTGCATACTTGAATCGTTTTTTGTGTATTATAATTGCAACTGTTTATTTAACAATCAATTTTTGCGATTTAAGTATAAATTGTTAATTTTCCAACAACTAGTTCTTGGCACAAGAATTTGTTCTTGAAACAACAATTAGTTCTTGGAACAACAATTTATTCTTAAACTCTTGCAAACGTAACTGTAAAATTGTCTCGTAAAAGAAATGCAAAAAGCAATGAAATCATTGTCTTGTGAAATGCGATCGGTACAACATTAAATAAATTAAAGGAAATAAATTAAACAAATAAAAGTGCGATCGGCGCGTGCAAGTGTTATAAGTGGAAAACAATTAAATTAAAAATTTAAAATGGCCGAAGAAGAACAAGTAGTGATAAAACATATCGAAGCTGAAATCCTGGAACTTTTTTTAAGTTGGGGACTATCCTGCGCTGGGATATCTGCACTAGAGGAGTGCCGCATAGCTTCTTTTGATGTTATCAAGATTCTTAATGGGCATGATATTGAAAATGTGTTCCAAAAAAGAGAACTTATGGCGGACAGAATTAAATTTAGGTACGGTCTAAATAAATGGAGGGAAGCTAATCATGTAAGTACGAACTCATATTTTGAAATAATAAACGTAACTATGCAATACTTTAGGTCGACGTAATACCATGCTGCCAGAGTGACAAAACACTTTCCATGGTATCACAATGGCTTTCATCGGATGCAATGCATGCCAGCTCTTCAACGTCTTCTCAAAATGTCTTCGAATTTCGAGGAAAAACAAATACAAATATCGATTTTAATATTAAAGAAATATTGCAAAAAACTGTTGCTGGAGACGATATGATTAAAGCATACCAACAAACGCCAAACCTATCTAGCACTGATCAAACCATCATATCTAGATGCATTGTCGACCATTTTCATCACAATGGTCTAAAAATGTGTCCAAAAACCATGAAAAGTGTAGCTAAGGAAATAGTAAAATTATTTCCAAATGAAGACGAACGTACGTATTACGTTCCGCGGGAAAATGGAAAGCAGCCATCGGGAAAAATTTTTGACAGGTACTTTAACGTCGGATACAATCGGAAGAGAAAAGCTGACTTGTCAGTAACAGAAAAGATAGCCAAAAGCACTACTGATATTGAAAATGATGCGAGTACTATTTCCGAAGAAAATGACAACATGGAAGTCGAAGAGTTTTTAAAGAAAAAAGAATTTCTGTTATATAACTCTCCTGAAAACGCAAAATCTTTGTGGGAAGAAACATCTAAAATGAGAATGAAGGAAGAAAAATATCCAATTTCTTCATTTTTAACTGCATGGCCACGGTATAAGGACACAAATGCCGAACAGCTAATTAATGTTGACTTCAACACATTACACCCGGGAAAATCTAATAAACTCTTCGAAAAGTTCTACGAGTTAAAAAAAAGGGCAAACAAGGTTTTTTTCCCATCATCAATCAAGGAGAAACTCTTTCTTGAAATGTATAAGAAAATGGTTTCGCCCGAGCTTTGTGCCGGTAATTATATAATAAAATATAATAATTTTATAATTTGACTGATAAAATTCTTTTTTCAGATTCGAAAAACTTTTTCTTTTTTAATTTGTTGCACACCATCTTAATTCCGCCAAGGATTAGCAAAACTTGCAAACCATCAATTTCTGATGCACAAAAAGATATGTTTGTTCACTTGGTAAGCTTAAATAATTTTAAACATAAGGAGGATGAGCTGCAACTCCAAGCTATTTCGGAAAAACTTAAGTTGCAGCCAAAAATTTTTGTCATTGGGGAGTCTTTGGAAAGCTTGAAAGAATTTTATGTTTATTTGGAAGGTATACGCTATAAAGTTTCAACGCTGCTCGATGCTATAGATTTAGTTGTTAAGATTTGTTTCGTTTTTAATTTAGATTATACTCAAAAAAGCAAATATGTGTGGTTCTTTTTGCAAGAATATATATACGAAATTGTCCCTGACGAAAAAATTTCAAAAATAAAAAACATTATTTCAAAATTAGAAAATGTCAACATTGAATAAAGATAATTATAAAAACACACATATTTGCTTTATCTGTAAGAAAACTTTTCAAAACTCAAATAAATTTCTCATTCATTTAAAAGATGATCATAGGACTCCAACACACTATGAATTTTCTTGTAAATATAATTCATGTAACAAATTCTTTCAAACTATTTATAAATTTAAGCATCATATTTTAAAACACGATAACAAACCAGACAGTTGTAATTTTGAAATCAGTCCTAAAAGAGTAAAGACCATAGCACCTACTATTTCAACCAATGAAATTCATCCGAATACCCAACCACGTAATGATTCTGAAGAATGTAATGTTTTGCTACAAGCCCAAAGTTCTTCTTGTCAAAAACCACCTCAAATTGATCTTAATAAAATAAAAACTAACTTAACTAAAGCAGTAATTTCCTTTGCACTCCAACTTCATACAAAAGCCAATGTAACCAGAAAAAGTATTCCAGAAATTCAAAATGCTATAGAAGGTGATATCCTAAAGCCGTTTGTAGATACATTAAGTGAATTTATGCCATTTATGGAGCCCGAACTTCAATCTATATACCAAACCATTCTTAACATTGTAAATAACCCGTTTGAGGACATAGCATCCGAATACAAATTTTTTCAAAAAATTGAATCTCTACAAATTTTTAAACCACCCAAATTGTTTACAATAAGCAGACAGTTAGATGAAGTTTTCGTACGAGGTGAGCCAACTTTAAAAGAAAACACTATTGAAGGATGTCTCAACGACATACATTTTCAATTAAAAAAGTATTTTGAGTCACCATTAGTTTTAAGTAAAACCCTAAAGAACATCGAAAATATTAAAACCCAAAACTTATTGAATCACTTTATAATGGGAAATATGTGGAAAACTAAAACTGACACAATACGTGATAAAATAATTTTTCCTTTGTTTTTATATTTCGATTCATTTCAAACAAATGATGCAAATGGGCCTCATAATGACTCGATTTGTGGAATTTATTTTACTGTCCCTGTTATTCCTCAACACCAATTATCCCACTTAAGTAACATTTTTGTGGCAGGATTTGTTAAATCAAAAGATATAAATCACTTTGGAAACAGTGCTTCTTTGGCTAAGTTAGTTCAAACTCTTGAAGATCTTGCTTTAAATGGCATTGATTTGAATATCGATGGGAAAACTTCTAAAGTATATTTTTATCTAGGACAAATACTTGGTGATAATCTTGGACTCAACGAAGTCTTAGGATTTGTTCCAAGTTTCAATGCTAGACACTATTGTAGAATTTGTACGAGGGACAAAAAAAATTGTCAAAATGATTGTGTAGAAGTTAAAGAAAGTATTCGAAATTTATCTGGTTACGTTCGTGAATCAACTTTGGGATTCAACCAACCGGAATTTTCTTCTGTAAAAGAAAATTCCATATGGAATACTTTGACCCATTTTCATGTAGTTGATAATAAGGCATGCGATATCATGCACGATATTTTTCTGGGTGTTGCGAAATACAACTTGTCAAAAATCTTAAACTACTTAATTTTTGAAAAAAAATATTTTTCTTTAGAAGCATTCAATTATAGAAAGCAGATGTTTCCCTATGATTCCCATTTTATTAATAATATAAGTCGTCCAATTGACGGAAACCAAATTAAAAATTGCAATATAAAAATGAACGCAGCTGAAATGAAAACATTTTTACATTTTGTTTTGCTCATCATTGGAGACTTAATTCCAAATACAGACACAGTTTACCAATTTCTAATAACTTTTATAAAAATAATTGATATTGTAACTCTTCAAGACGAATTCAATTCAGCTGTTTTAACAAAACTTGATAATTTAATTGAACAACACAACAATTTCTATGTTGATTTTTTTAAAGAAAAATTAAAGCCCAAATTTCATTTTATGTTACACTACAGCACTGTTATAAAAGAAATTGGTCCTTTAAAAAATGTTTGGTGCTTCAGATTTGAAGCAAAACATCAATTTTTTAAGCAGTATTGTCACGTTATAAATTCAAGAAAAAATGTTCCATACACTTTATGCATAAAAAGCTCGCTTCAATTCTCACATACGACTCTACAAAATTTATTTTTTCAGGACGATTTTTCCAAATTTTGCAACTGTTTGCCTATTGATTTAACGAAACTACCGTATTACCTTAATCTTTGCACACATTTTTCTTTCGGTAGCCAAGTTGAAAGTTTGATTTTCAAAGGAAACCTTTTTAAAATTAATTGCTTTGTGAAATTTGAAAGTTCAGTATTAAAAATATTAAACATCTTTTTGGATTCTGAAAAAAATATTTTTTTAATATGTCAATTATACAAATGTTTGTATCTAGAACAATTTCAGGCATATAAAATAGAGCAAAATGTAAATTGCTTTTATATGAAACATATTGTTAATTTTTCGACGTGTGTAAAGAGTGTCACTTTAAATAACTCGGAAGAAGTTGTCCGTTTTTATTAATACTATATTTTGAATTAAATTTAATATTTATGTACATTATTTTTAAGTATGGCTAATATAAAAAAAAATAAAATATGAAATTCGTTGCATTCGAAAACTTTTAGCGTTTTTTCTTTTTTGTTGAAGAAAAAAATCTCCATTTACTGAAACCAACGGGTGTTTTAAAGGTAAGTTGAATTTAAACCTACACATTTTTATATAGAAATCAACTTTATTCTTAAAGTAATTTGATGAGCAATTTTCAACACAACAATTTCCGGAAATCTCATATTTTTAGTATTTAACCCAACAATTTCATTTTCATTTTTTATTGACAATTTGTTCTTGGGTCAACAATCTATAGTTTTTAAAGTCTGACATGTTTTGTTCTTGATCTAACTATTAAATTGTCAATTTTTATTAACAATACATTTTTCTCGCAACAATTTTCGCTCTTGAAATTTTAAGTATTTTAGTATTTGGCCATACAATTTAATTGTTGAGCTTTTTTAACGATTCTTTCTTGAGGCAACAATGTAAATTTTTGAAGTTTTTACATTTTTTATTTTTAAATCAAAAATAAAAGTTCTTGTTGCACGTTCAACACTTGCATTCTTAAGTTAAGAATTTATAGTACTTGGGTTCATTTTAAAGTACGAAAATTGTTGGGCCAAAATATAAAATTCTTGATATTACAATTTTTTTTTCTGAGTGTAAGGCACCTTTAAGCCCCAGCTCGAGAAGAGCCACCACTTCACCTGTAGTATACCTTTTAGCCTGGTGTGTATATGGTAAAAAGTAGTGATGGCCAGAAGAGGGCACACTGTTGCGAGGCGAGTACGAGTTCCGTTCGCGATTCGCGAAGATGATGGGCCACATGGGCAATCGGCACTCCACTCTTGAAAAACATCACAATGCCAATAACTAAAATCACGAATTTATTTTATTAGTTTAACATCGTTTGTAAGGAGTGGTTTTTGTGTCAGTGCGCGATTTTCAATAACATGGGTCGCAGTCGCAAGTCGCACATCAACTTCAACTTCAACTTTAGCTAACTACATACCGGCTACCTTGGTTTATTGGGACCTTACCTACCTTTACCTTACGTTTACCTATTGAAACCAACTTTATTAAAAAACAATATTTATAAAAATAAAAAATACAGAACACAACAAAAGATGAATTAAAACAAAAGGTCCAATAAAATATGAGTAAAATCGATGTTAGCCGTTTGTTTGATGATGTCTTGAGCTTGAGTTTGAGTTTGAGTCTGGGTCTGAGCTCTGAGATCTCTATGGGAGGTGTGATAGTAGTGCTAGTTCGTGGAATATTTTTGATCTGTGTGGTATCGATGCGATGGCTATGACGATGGCGATGGTAGTGCGATGTCCCGCGAGAGATGTTGTAAGCTTAATGGCCAAAGCGTGCCGTTCAGCCCCCTTGATGATGATAATAATGATGATGGAATGAGACGCTGAAAGGTAGGTTTGCTCATAAGACTACTCTATGGTCATTCGGATTTATAGATGGGAAGACAACATTATGGGTTTGTGATTTGATAGTCAGGACAATAATTCACATTGTGACAGGTCAATGTGAATTCAAGGCGGCAACTTGTACAATCTACAATGTGTTCAGCATCAAGTAGGAATTTCTGTAACCTCTGTGATTGCAAAAACACGAGTACATGCGCTGTACATGGCACACCACGCCGGCACTAACTGGTGTTTATAGTTCTTTGATATTTCATTTGATATCTGGGCTAAAATTTCCATAAAACTTATGACAGCTGCTTATGATGGCTAAAGATTTATCAGTGACGTTAAATTTGATGACCTTACAAGATTTAAGATATTTGTGTACAATATTGTACAAGGTAGCAACTATTGAATGACACTTCATGTTCCTGCATTAAAGAAGTAAACATATCAATGGTAATTCAAAATTTGGAGACAAAATATTTGTACTGCTGTGAAAATTGTAGTCACAATTAAAAAGGTCAAAGGAAAATTGTATCAAATGTAAAAAATTTAAGAGAGAAAGGTTCCTTGAACAAGGCTTAAAGACTTAACTTTTTTTGTATGTGCTTAAAGACTTAACTTTTTTTTATGTGCGAATAACTAGAATATGTATTGGAAAAGCGATTTGAAAACATTAAGTGGTGCTTTTTTATAAGGCTTTAAGTACAAAGCTTAAAACTCAGTCGTTCTGAAATATCGTTAATACTATTGACTTAAAAATTATTTTTTTTGAAAATATGTATATAAATAAACAAAAACTTAATTAATGTATATTTTACCTCTACAATTTGAAGGCCAGACAAAATGTTTCATTCCAAAGATGTTGGTTTAGTATGAGTTTTAAACAAATATTCGTCATTTTCTGAGTCTATGGACTACATAATGTTCAACTTAACAGGCTTTTTGTAAGAATTTTTAATCATTCATGGAAATTGAAAAGTCAAAAAATCTTTTTGATCATGGGAGACTTTAATGTACATATTTTGGAAAACAATGAGCAAATAGGAACCTACTTTGACTTTTTAGCCTCACATTGTCTTGTTTCTTTTGTCAGAGAAATTACCAGAATCAAGATGCGGAAAATGTTTTGATTACGTATTTGGCCGCTTCGCTCTATCTTCAGTGATGTCTTGTGAAAAATGTGTTTTTGAATTTAGAAATACTGATCATTCAATACCTGTAATTTCGGTAGATGCAGGAGTAAAAAATATTAATTTCGATTCTTGTTTTTCGAATGTTGGACTAAAAACTATTTGAATCATGGGATTAAGTTCTTGCGTAAAGGGTTTCTTTGAGGTACTCTATGTAGATGTTAATCTGAAAATTCTTCTGCATTTGCCTCAAAGAAACCCTGAAAAACGTCTTAAGCCATGGATCACTCATACTTTTTTTTAAAGCAAGATATAAGAATAAGTTTAAAAAAAAAGTTTGAAATATTTTTGCAGTAATCACTTAAAAAAATAAATTAAAGAAAGAAATTTGTCGTGGTAATTTTTAGACTAATAAATTCAATCAAGCTGTAGAAAACGTTGTATTGTCTCCGATAGAAATGGAATGGCAAACGATTTTAATGAATACCTTTCAACGATTGCATATGATATTATTATGATGTGATATGTCACTATGCTTCTTCGATAGTGACTTGGATTCCAGCGCAGCTATGGTAACAAATTGAATTCTTTGTGGAATGAGAAATTTTACCCCGAATAGGGTGAAATCTATCAAACCCAAAGAGCACTCATGGTTTGATTTGAGCTGTAAAGAGGTTATTAGGATCAGAGATGTAAGTTTCCGTTGATACAAAGCCAACCAGACTGAGGAAAACCGGAATAAGTTTGACCAAGCTAGAAACACCTGTAATGGTCATATTCGACGAACAAAATTTTTGCATGATCAGAAATTAAGGCAAAAAATACTACAATGACCTAAAGGTAGTAAAAATGTCTGGTCATTTGTAAAAAAACGTACGAAACACCACATCATCCTCGGTTCCAACACTCGTCCACAATGACACTCAATATGTAAGCTCGATTGAAAAAGTAAATTTGCTTGCAGCACAGTTTGCTGTTAACTCGACGTTACAGGATAGTGTCATGAGTCCTCCTGTTCTTGAGAGCGTAAATGATTCTATGGGACGAATCTTCTTTCGCACTCGTGCAGTTGCAAGAATACTGATATAACCAAATCCGCTGGCCCGGATAGCATTCCCCTATTGTTCTGAAGAGGTGTACTTCAACGCTGGCAAAACCACTGCGTAAACTTTTCCATCTCTCCTACTCTACAGGTCTCTTTCCGAGCGGATGGAAAACTGCATTTATCCAGCGTGTCCCTAAAAAAGGCGAATCCTCCTCCCCCTCAAACTTTCGTCCAATAGCACTCACGTCCCTTCTTTCCAAGGTCATGGAAACGCTGATTAATTTTCAGCTTAACAAATATCTCGAAGAACGAAAGCTTCTTAATGACCGACAGTATGGTTTTCGTAGCAATTATTCCACTGGTGATGTTTTGGAGAAAGTAAGATTATTGCACTTGATATTTCAAAAGCATTTGATAGCACCAAGCTCTCTTATCTAAGATACGTGCTTTTGGTATTGATGAATCTCTTCTTAGTTGTATTATGAATTACCTTTCTAACCGTTCAATACAAGTTGTATTGGATGGTTACAAGTCTGAAATTCATAAAATAAATGCTGGTGTTCCTCAGGGCTCCATTTTGTCTCCGACTCTCTTTCTTATATTCATAAATGATCTTATGTCTGCCACTTCTAATCCATTAACCAGTTTCGCCGACGACAAAACCCTTAGCTTCTCATACTCGTTTATTGATTCACATCCTCGTCCTTCGGATGTGGAACTTAAACGGCAGCGATAGCTTAATTAAATTCTGATCTTGACAGCATTGTACAATGGGGAATCAAAAACCGTGTAGAATTTAAAGCTTCGAAAACTCAATGCTGTCTCCTGTCGTTAAAGCGTAACACAATACCGATGCCACTATCTATGAGTGGTACTTGCATCCAAGAAACTAATCAAATGTCAGTACTTGGTATGTGTATCACAGATCACCTTTTATGGAACGATCCTATATTTGATATTGCCAAAAATGCTGCCAGGTGCTTCAGATTTCTCCGACGACGGTGCAAGAAATTTGTCACCCCTTCTGATCTGGCTGTAATTTACAAAGCCTTCATGCGTCCAAAGCTTGAATATAATTCGCATATCTGGGCAGGTGCCCCTAAAACAAGTTTAAATCTCTTGGATAGAATACAAAATAGGGCTTTAAAAATGATAGGCGATAGAACTATAATTGAAACATTTACATCGCTAGAACACCGCCGCAATGTTTCATGCCTTTTGTTGTTTTATTGATATATGATATATGCCAGTTGCATTCCACCTCTTAAACAATTTAGTCGTAATACTTGCACTTCTGGGAATGCTTATCAGTTTTCCCTTGAGCTCAATTTCGGGCGTACTGTCAAGTATAGAAATTCTTTCTTAAATCGCACATCGAGAATGTGGAATGCTTTGGCCAACTCTGTTTTTCCCTCCCATTTTGATGTTCAGAACTTTGAACTTTTAAATCCTTCCCTATTTTCCTAACCCTCGCACTGTGTTTAAATATAAACATAAAAAGGGTATTAATAAGGCCTTGAGTGCTTGTGAATTTAAAAAAAAAATATTCAAGTGTCTTACATAAGTGGACCAAATTGTTCAGTTTGTAATGCTGATGAACCTTCTCAAAGGCTTAGTTTTGAAATTTTAGAAGTTATTAGCACCTTCAAAAAATCAAACTCTTCTGGATCGACTGCAACTCCAATTTTTGTTTAAAAAATGTAGCTTCTTTCTTAAGTGATGTCGTGGCACACCTCTTTAGTAAAAATATTGTTGATTGCCCTTAAATATGCTAATGTTGTGCCCCTTTTTTAAAAAAAATCTTACAAGTGATTTATTCTACTATAGGCTGATTTCATTTTTACCGTCTATAAGTAAGGTATTTGAAAAGGCTGAACAAAATTGGTTAGTTTTTTGAACACAAAGTTTCTGCTCTCAAATAGTTGTTTTATTTATTAATATTTCATAAGTTTTTAATATGGTAGATTAGATCACAAAATACTGCTAGGTAAGTTTGAGAATGCAGGGTTTTGAGGTTTTATTTGTGACTGTCTAGTTTCATACCTAAAAAAAAGAAAAAAAAGAGTGAAATTCGAACAGGTAATAAATTCGAAGATTTAAAATCAATTAAATTATGAGTCCCACAGGGTTCTGTTCTAGGGCCAGTTCTATTTTTGATTTACATGAATTCCTTGTTTAGATTGCCTTTCCAAGGTGTATTGACTGCATTTGCTGACGATGTTGTTTATAGCTTTAGTGCAAATAAAATAGCTGATAATGAACTGCTTGTTTATTAATAATCTGCTCAAAAACCAAGGCTATGTTTTTCAGTTTATCAGAAAATAAAAATGTCGATATCGATTCGATTTCTTTTTTACATGCTATAGAATTCCAAAAATTCAAACTTCTAAACTGCACTTATTTAGGGATTGTTAATGAATTTAATTATTTGGGACTAGTCATTGATTCCTTAATCTGAGACAATAATTTTGTGGCACTTTAAGATTTGTATTACAAAATTGGATTTCAAGTTGGGGAGGTATTTATGACAAAATAAATCCAACACCTTTTGGTGTGTTCTGAAAACAATAAGCTGTAAACCCCGCATGTTCTCTAGTTTTCACTTTTTAAGGAATTGAAGGTTTTTCCAATACGACATTTGTTAAGTTAAGAGCACATTTTTTAAAAAATATGAAAATCTGAATTTCAGAATCATTGCAAATTATAGTTTACGTGGGAATTTATAAAATCTAGTTTCTAAACCGACTTTTGTGGTTTTCATTTTCAAAAAGCTTCCACACTCTATCAGAGATCTTAGATAAAATTTTATACTTTTGAAACAAAAAAAAATCCTTTTGATTATGATGATGAACATTTTAATTTTTTCTAATATTTGATAAAATAGTTAAATATTTATGTAAATTTTCTTTTCTCATATAATATCAATATCACAATTTTTGTTAAAATATTTGTTTGTACTCAAATATTTTGACACAAAAATTGAAGTGAACTTATTTCGTTTTCAGTACTAAAAGTACGTTGCGTCTCCAAAGTGTCAAGAGCAAAGACAAGATATTAAAGTTAACCGAATTCAACTTTATAAACAAAAGCGTTTTAAATACAATGAGTGATTTTGGATTGAGAACAAGTTTTAGATTTTCGGTGTTTTTAAATTAGGAATGGAGAAGTATTTTCTGTACATTTTTCATACTAAAAATCAATTTTAAGAAACAAGTCTTTGGAAAAATTTAGAAGAGCCCCGGAACAATTGGGAACAAGTATTGGAATTTTGAATTTCGGAGAAGATTTACCAGAATATGGTTAACAGAATGGTACACTGTTAAGTTTAATTTGGACTTAATATCATTATTTTTGAACATGTTTGAATGAAATAATTGGATGTGAGTGATTATGCTTTAAAACACATTATTTAAATGTGTGTGTTTGTAAAGGGGGGGTTTGGGGATGTTTTTTTTTAATGTAGGCATAATAATTATTAATTTCATAGAGTCGGAATCTTTAAGACCTTTTGGTCTTTGCTGAAAAAACATCTTTGGCTTGAAATTTTAAATTTTTTCAAGGGGTGGCACTAGAGAAAATATATTTAGCTATATTTGCTTATGGTTTGGACACGAATTGGGGAAGTATGGTTTGACTTGGAACAATCTTTGAATTTTTGATTTTTGAAAAAGGGAAGCTAAAAATAATTTTTGAAAGATCGATAACCAGCGTAAATTTAGGATATAAGTCAAGTTTTGGTTGCTGTACATGTGCTTGTTCACGTTCAATTAAAATGTTGGCTTAAAAATAAGAAAATAGGGATACGTATTTTACGTTTTTTAAAAACAAAAATTGGGGGAAATATCTTTTAAAATATACATTTCACGACTCTTATTGTTTGGACCAATGATTAGAAAACTTTTTAAAATATAAAAATTGGAATTTCGATTTTTTTACAAATTTTGCCAATATCTTTTGAAATTTTGATCATAGAGGTCCAAAAATTTGGAACGATGTTCAGAACAACTAGAACAACCTGGAACAATTTCAAAAAGATTAAGTCAAAAACAGTTTTTGTGGTCGAACACCCCCATTTTTGGGTATTTTTCAAAATAAATTTTTGAACAATGCGGAACAACCTGGAGCAACTTTCCAAAATTTTAAAATCGAAAAAGGGGCGCTAACTTCACGCACTCCGGTCAAACGCACTTACCATCATGCAACCCTACTAAGTGAATATACATATAGCTGCTGTAAGTAAATGTTTTGCCCAAGACCAAAATGGGTGGAATCCTCGTCGTTCTCAGGAATAAGGACTGTCGTACGGCACATAAAGCCGTATTTTTCATTTGGGTCTACACCTACATCACACAACCACTGAAGCCAGCTGACCATTCACAATGTCATAGGTACGTCGAATGGGTGCTTAGACAACATTTGGTAGACGGCGATTTTTCGAACAAAAAATTTTCTTCATAAACCTTTAACTCTTGAGCACTTAAAAACCAACATTCGTGAAGTTATGGCTGAGAAATCGCCCAATATGTGTCAAAAAGTGGTCAAAAGTTAAATCAAAAGAATTGATGCTTGAAACAATTCGCGTGGTGGTCATTTATATGATGTAGTCAACGTTCAAACTTTGTAACAGAAAAGAAATATCATTTAAAAGAATATTTAATGTGTGTTTTATTTATGCTTACTTTTGAAACCACAAAATGAATTACCCTGTTGTTTAAGGAATCAATTTATTAATTTTAAGAGAAATGTTAATGTTCATCAAAATATGTTTACTAAACATTTGGTTGTTGACAAGAACATTAAGGTCCGACCAGACCAAAAACACATTTTCAAATTATTTCAGAAACATTGAAAAATTGTTTCAGAAAAAGAGAAACATTTCTGAAATGTTCTTTTTTTTTGGTCTGGACGTACGCGAAACTTTTTTGAAGCATTCACGATACCTATTCCAAATTGCATTAACATAGATCGAAAGTCGGTAAGTAGCTTTCAATATACAATACATATATATAAAATGTCGCGAAAATTGTGGAGCAACGAAAATTTTATCCAATGGATACAAAATTATAAAATAAAGAGGTTTTGTAGGATTAACTTTATAAAAATTTTAATAATAAAATCAAAAACCCTGATAATTCTTCTAAAAAATCTAGAATAATATAATTTAAAAAAAAAAAACCTGATAATTCGTCTAAAAATTCGAATAATGTAACTTTTGAAAAAGATGAGGTAAAAATTTAGGATGACACAACACGACACTATCAGTGCTGATTCTTTAACACTTCTTTTTGCACAAAACTGGATTCTTAAATGGGAAACAAAACAACATTTCAAAAATGTTTTTTAAAGCGTCCAAATCAAAAAAATTGGAAAAATTTCAGAAACGTTTTCTAACAGTGTTTCGTGAATTTTTGTTGGTGTAGAATTGTAGACACACCTCAAAAGACAAAAAATCATATCATGTGTCACGAAATTATGTCAATTGATTGATCAAATGATTTGATCTTTTACCATTATTTGACTTTATGTATTAACATTTTCAAAAAATTGTTTACATAATAAGTTTTTTTAGGAATTAATCATCGGACTATGTAAGAAATTAACAATATCGAATGAGGCAGCTTGAAGAAATTTTTTAAAACAAATGTAAACATAAATAAATCAGGTATCGAAATAGTTCGTTGAAAACTAGGGCCAAGTGATTTACAACTCTCAAACACGCCTGTTTCCGAGTCATGTCAATGATGGAGTGGGCCTACAGTGTTATGCTGAATTCGAACGACTAATTTGAAAAAGCACTTTTAGAGACAAGAATTACTTTTGATGGATTTGTTTCCTAGCGCCTTCAGTAGGAAATAATAACAAATATTTACTATAGGCACAATAATTATAATCATGATAAGAACATTAAGAGAAAAAACTAGAAAAAAAGCAGACTAAAAAATGTACTGCCAATAATTTTCGAACAATGAATTGTAAGTAAACATAATTTTAAATAATTAATTTTTTAAATTTCATATCAAAATGTAAGAAACTACAAAAATTGAATCACTCCATTGATCAATCTTATTTTAAGCTCTATAGATACAAGTACGTTTACAAACATGACAATTGCTGAAGACTGAAAAAAAACTGATCTTCGACCCTTTTTTAATTTAGCTTAGGTACTCGCACACTCATGTTGCCTCTAGCATTTATTTTGACAAGCAAACAAAACACGAATGAAATTCAAATCAAAATGATATCCATGAAATACTTACATCCTTTTCCATCATCCACCAATCACTGCCAACAAATTATCATTAATCACCGATTTTATTTCCATTGTTATACAGTACAGCATTGCTCTTTATATTCTGTGATTCTGTGAAGGTAGGTATACCTTTTGGAACTGATTATACCAATACCAAGTTTCCAATGAACCTAGATCCGAATAAAAAATATCTTAACATCAATTAGGTGTAAATATGATGGATGACTTATGATGATCCTTATAAAATATACAACATCTCTCGAACTGTGTTCCTCATCTTTACTCGAGATACTCTCAATATATGTAAGCGAGCTGTGTGATGTGAGTCAAAACTGACAACAGCAAACAAATTTGAACGAATTTTCGACTCCAGGGAGTACCTATGATATACGAACAGCAAGAATCCATCCAATCTCCTGATGCAATATTACTCACTCCTCTTCCTGATGCTGTGGCTGTCTGTCTCTGGGTCGACTGTGTCGAGGAGTCTTCTATATGGGATCGGGATGATATTGGAAATATGGACTTATTGTATGCCTTAGCCTGCCCGGCTTGACTGCATTCATGCCCTTTGGCATCCATCTGTTGGACACCCCGATCAATCCATCCTTCATTTTGTATCTTTATGCGGATTTTACTTAATCGTCCATTCGTTCTTCTTGTATCTACATATAAAGGTTGCATTGCGTTACTTCTTCCAGCATATGATATAGAAGGTCTATGGCATCTGTACCGTATAGGTTAGATACGTATTATGTGAAAGTAACAAGCCGTGATATGCACCCTAACGCGATGATGCCAATAATCGATCTTTTTTTGAGTGTAACATAACTAAAACGTAATCCCGTTGATCTCTGGCGCTGGTTAATGGTTGATGGTTGTTCTTTTTCTGACTTTTTCCTTTTGGGTTTCTGAGATGTGTGCGGAATTTCTCAACTGAACTGAAATAGATTTTGAAAAAAAAAGAAAACCAAGCTCTTTGAATGATTGAAATGATGCGAGGGCAAATGAGAAACAAAACAAATAAATTGAAGTCTTGTGATAGATTAGATCGTGATATCAATTAATCATAACAAAATTATTGATTGAACTCTAGAGATTAGGGCTTATGGAATATGTGCCATCAGCAATAGGTATAAGTTATATAAAGGTGGATACATTTGGAGAGATCTCTTGTGATGTGTGGAATTCAAATTTGGCGCCCAAAGTGTCTGTCATACAATATGTTACATGATAGAAAATTAGGAGGGATCAAAAGATGTACATTATTCAATAAAATGTTTCGTAATTTCACATAAGACGAATTAGGTTATTGTCTTAGAGGTTTGAAATGTTTGATATGTAAGTTTGAGTAACTTACTCTTATATGCCTGAAAATTATGTACCATATAAATACACGGACTTTCATAAACAAAATTCTGATTAAAATGAAATATTGGATAAATTATTAAAAAATTATTTTGCCAAAAAATACAAACAATTCTAATTTTTAACAATTTTAATAATAATTAATAATAAAAATGTTAAGAAATTTGCGAAATTTTAACTCAATAAAATGGACTATTTTAAAAAGAATATCGTATGAGAATATTAATATCAGAAATAACTTATATTAAATTTGTACTGAGTAAAAGGGGTTTGTTCGTAAATTATGGTCCAAGTGAAATGTTTCTCCAAATGCAATAGATGGTGTTGTTGGTGATAAAATGTAATGTTTTTTGCTGAAATGAAACTTTTTACAAAATATCAAACAATAATAAAGCGTGCGTCTTGGGTTCGAACACTGCCTGTGCCACCTAAATTTAAAAAAAAAAATAATTTATGCGGGTACTGCCTCTTGCGAGACATTGACAAATTCTTCAAGAGTAAATTTTGTCATGAGAAAGTGCTTTTTCAAATTAGCCGTTCGGATTCGGCCTAAAATTTGTTCCCTTCCATTCATGAAAACAGTACTCGCACACAGGAATGGTTGATAGTTGTCACTAGGCCCTGGTTCACAACGGATGTTGTGCCACCCAATTTATTTATTTTATGTCAAGATACTTTTGTAGGTTTTATTTTGACAGGTAAGCGGTCACCCCAAATTTTTTAAAACTATACAAAATTTGAAACATTTATTCAAGAAAAAAGACTTAATAAAATGAGTCATTCAAAAATCATACAAGTGAGTAAATCAGTAAGTGACAAATTCATTTATTTATATTCTTATATATACAGATAATATTAAATATACAATTTTATGAATTGATATGATATGGCTTAGCAATCAGCCTTTCATACAACTTATTAAATTACCAAAGATTGAAATAAATTAAAAAAGCAATTTTGTTGAAACATAAAAGTTTTGTTTGAGTTTTGAAATAACGTTTTATTGTTTTGTATATTAAACACAACCTTACGAACACATCCAACATGCATCAAGGACGGATCAAACAGAACCAACGTCTAAGAATGAAAAATTTTAAAATTGATTTCAATACGAATAAAAGTCAAATATGAATTCACAGCAGAATTTCGCAATACCTTTTATCTGCAGTGAATCTACTGCGGGTGTTGTTTTTGTTATTCATATAATGTTCAATTTTACTAACGACGGATTTTTTTAAAAACTTTTTAGTTTTCAATAACGGAAAATTTGGTTATTGACGCGTATTTTTAAAAAGTACTTAATTTAAATTAACAAGTTATTACTTTTAAAGATTATAACACTTAGTTGTCTGAATTTTAAATTTCCCCAAATTTAAATATGCCACATTGATATAAATGTAAATACTTTTCTATGCAAGATAATTAGTTTTAGATGCTCTAAAAGCCTAGCCAAAAAAGATTGACTTAATACAAGACAAAAATCGTGTAGAAGGAGGTATATTTCTCCCCGTTTATGCGGGATGGCAACCTTCAAAAAAAAATTAAAGAAAATAAAGTTAACACTTAAAACTGCCTGGCAAAAATCCTCGTTTCAAACCCTCCCAGTGGGTGCCGGGCGGTAATGATCACCACAGTTGTCTTTCACGTTGTCAAGATGGAGATCAGCTAAGGTCAGGTTGAATTGCTGAAGTTTGCTACTCCTTAATAGTAGCAAGCTATAGAAATGAAATTTGACCATAGATACGGGGTCCCTAATTTCAGTGGTGGTGTGAGAGTCTTACATAATCCGTGCCGAAGAATGAAAGGCCTGGGGGCAAACCAGTCGCTAACGAGCTCATTCGGATGCCTTGGCAGGGTCCGTCTTATCTTCTGCCTTACCCCGATATATCGGCTCTGCCGGGGCTGACCTATTTTTTCCGAGCTACTCGTGGGACCAACATTCAAAAACTTTCATAAAATGGACGAACTAGACATGACAAACGTAGAGACATCCACAGACTTGGAGGATGAACTTTTTGCCCCTTTCCTAGTTTTGACTCTGGCGAGATGCTCAGGGGGTATAGGGTAATTAAGTGTGCGGACAGGTTTTCTAGGGATTTCCTTAGTGAAAGCATTGCTAAGGATAGCAATGACTGGGAGGGCTTGAAGGCTCGCATTTAGTTGCCGCTCATGAGCATAAAGCCAAGCGGACAGGACCTGATCCGCGGTCTTCAGAGGCAAAATCCGCTGGTCCCCATGCACGATTGGGCTGTAGTTAAGGCAGAAGAACCGCAGAAGACCAGCGCCTCTTACCTTACGAGGATTAGGGAGGAGAGTTTAGGGGCTCTCGAAAAGGCCGAATACAAACTTAGTTTTAGCATAAGGAATGCCAAAATTAAAATTCTGCAGAGTCGGGGACACACCGACAAAGCTGATGACAACGTCGAGGTTGACGATGTTATAAGCGGAATCGAGATCTTCAGCTAGTTGCCGGTCCTCAGTTCTGCAGCTAAAAATAGTTAAATTATTATTAAAATTAAATTAAAAACGCGCTGAAAATCATCCAGATTAATCTGTGCTTGTTAAACCCTGAATCTGAAAGAAAAATTAAAAATTCTATTGTTTGATATTTTTAGCGTCTGTTCATCGAAAAATTCTTTATGTAAAGTTTTGTAGAAAATAAAATTCTCTAAATTTGTGTAAAGTTTGGTTAAATTTTAAGGCCCAGTGTTGATTTCAATGGGGCTTCTGTGAGTATTAAGGCAGAGGCGGTTGGGTTTAACGGGTAATGAGGGTGAAACAAAGTACATGCTGTCGTCAAGAAAGGGAATACAACAATGACATCTTGGTGAAAACGTCACGATCGACAGACGTAACTTTGAGGTAGTCAAGACCTTCGTCTACTTAGGCTCCGCTGTAAACGCAGAAAACAACACCAGCGCTGAGATCAAACGCAGAATAACTCTTGCTAACCGCTCTTTCTTTGGACTAAGAAAACAATTGAGCGGTAAAGTCCTCTCTCGAGGAACCAAAGTGTTGCTGTATAAGACCCTTACCATACCCGTCCTGCTATACAGTGCAGAAGCATGGACTGTGACAAAAGCGGATGAAAGCACCTTGGGACGGTTCGAGAGAAAAGTTTTTCGTTTGATCTACGGTCCCGTATGCATCGAAGTGGAGTGGATTGGAAGATGGAACGATTTATAGTATAGTAAGTGCTGTAAGGGCTGTACAGTACAGCGACGTAGACTTAGCCAGAAGGGTAAAAGTCCAATGACTAAGATGGCTGGGTCACATAGAGCGCATGGAAACCAATGCTCCAGCCCGGAAAGTCTTCGAATCCGAGGAAGACCGTGCATCAGGTGGAGCGCACAAGTGCAAAGTGACCTCACCCAACTTGGAGCGCGAAACTGGAGACATCCAGCTAGGGACCGAGCTAGATGGAGAAGTTTGTTGGGTAAGTAAGTTGATTTCGAATAATTCAAAGCTTATTTTGGAAATTATTAATGTTTTTTTTTTATGATAATATTGGTATTGTTCAATTATGTATAAAACAAAACAGCGGCCAAATAGACCATGGGACCTTGGCGCCACACCTCTATCCGAAATTCGAAATTGTTAATAACACTGAGCATAATTAAGGTTATATCCCGTTACTGTGCCGAATTATATCATCCTTTAGCTCTTGAATTGTTGCTGGTTTGTCGGCGTACAACGCTTCTTTGTCAAACTGTGTCAATTGATAATTAATTGACATTGCCATCACGTGCTATAACAAGGCCATTAAATTTTTTTCACAAAAGCTTTTGTTTCGTTAGCTGTATAGTAAGTGCACTGTCTCTACTGAAACAACATATCGTCAATATCCATATCTTCCAATTCGGCTAACAAACCGTAATAAACAATTACTCTTCGTGAGTGCATTGGTTTTTACACAATCACTCTGGTCCGGATGGTATCCCCGCTATTGTTCTGAAGAGGTGTTCCTCATCGCTGGCAAAACCACTGCGTAAGCTTTTTCATCTGTCCTACTCCTCAGGTCTCGTTCCGCGCGGATGTAAAACCGCATTTGTCCATCCTATTCCCAAAAAGGCGAATCTTCCTCACCGTCTAATAATCGACCGATCCCTTCTTTCCAAGGTCATGCAAACGCTGATTAATTACCAGCTTAAGAAATATCTTGAAGAAGGAAAGCTTCTTAATGACCGACAGTATGGCTTTCGTAGCAATAGGTCCGCTGGTGATCTCATGGTTCATCTCACCGAACAGTGGAACAAATCTTTACATAGTTTTGGAGAAAGTAAAATTATTGCACTAGATATTTCAAAAGCATTTGATAGGGTTTGGCATCAGGCTTTCTTATCGAAAATGCGTGCTTTCGGTTTGCATGAATCCCTCCTTCATTGGATTAGTAATTACCTTTCGAATAGTTCAATACAAGTTGTATTGGATGGGTTCAAGTCTTAAAACCACAAAATAAATGCTGGTGTGCCCCAGGGCCCTGTTCTATCTCCAACACTCTTTCTCATTTTTATTAATGATCTCCTGTCTGCTACATCTAATCTAATACATTGTTTCGCTGAAGATAGTACTCTTAGCTTTTCATATTCATTTTTAGATTCACACCCCTCTTTTTCGGATGTGGAACTGCAACGACAAAATATGATAAGCTCATTAATTTCCGACCTAAACAGCATTGTACAATGGGGAATAAGAAACCGCGTGGAATATAATGCTTCGAAAACGCAATGCTGTCTTGTATCATTAAAGCGAAATATACCCCCCCTGCCATTATCCATAAATGGCACTTGCATCGAGGAAACTGAACATCTGGATATTCTTGTTATGTGTATCATCAACCACCTTTTGTGGAACGATCACATACGCGATGTCGCCAAAAATGCCGAAAGATGTTTGGGTTTTCTAAGGCGATGCAAGAAGTATTTCTCCCCCTCTGATCTGGCTGTTATTTACAAGACTTATATACGTCCAAAGCTTGAGTATTACTCCCATATCTTGGCTGGTGCTCCTGCAACTTACATAAGATCATTTACGTCACTTGAACATCGTCGAAATGTTTCTTGTCTCACCCTTTTTAACCGTTATTTTAATGGTTTATGCTCTAGAGAAATAGCCAGCTGCATTCCTCCCCTTAAACAGTTCAACCGTCATACTCGCGCTTCAAGGAATGCTCATCAATATACCCTCGAGAACATCTTCGGTTGACTGTCAAGTACAGAGATTCGTTCTTTAGCCGTACTATGCGAATGTGGAATGCCTTGCCACGCTCTGTCTTTCCCAGCTATTGCAATATTCAGGAATTCAAAACCAATGTGCACCGACATCTCCTTTCAACGCCTCTCTCCCATTCCCAGTGCTCATACTGTGTCTACATAATAAGGGTAATATATCCCCTTGAGTGTGCGCTTATTATAAAAAAAAAACTCTGAAAATAAAAGTAGCTCAAATGCGTCAATTCTTCTTATTGAAGAGTACACTGAGCTGAAAATGTCCCTCACCACTGAAGATTTTCTTCAAAAATCGATCATCCAGTGTTGCCATTTCTTTGCCACCAATCTGACCATTGGCGAAGCTTGAACTGGTCAAGAGGCTTAAGTTCTTTAGTCAATTGCACCTTGTAAGCATGTTAATGCAAACCTTTATGCATAATATTTATCAATGGCGATGGTGAGAGGTGCCATTTTTGGACACAACGACGAGTTGAGGTGGACTGCTCTTCAGCCACTCTGTCGCGAACAGCAGCAATATTTTCTCCAGTACGAGTCAGGCGGGCATGCCCTGGTGTTTTCAAATCTCTTACAGACCCGGTTTACTCAAATTTTTGCACGATTTTTCCGATTGTACTCACAATTAGGCGATAAAATTGACCGAAAGAATTACCAAGTTCACGAACGCCCATTTTCATTATAAGTCTGAAAATCTTAATCACGTTGCTAGATTATGTTTCTTTATATGGCTTAAATTGAATTAGTCTGAAATTGAAAAATGTCAAATTTAAAGCTGAACAAAACTTGACGTTCAGCATCGGCCCTTAAAATTTAACTATTTAACTATCCTTTGCATACATATATCATATTTTTACATATATATTGATGACAAATTGTAAAGTATTTTTTGAAGGAGCTAGATTTTATAGTTTATTATGGCATACATTGGTCTGAGCAAAACATTTTGTTTCATCACTTTTTTAGAACTTTTCCTTTTTTTTTAAATATACGTTAAAATAGTGAACGCTCGTCTGTGTCTATTATAATCTATAGTTATGAATTCAAAATTATTCACAATTCTATGTTAACTTCGATTTTGAGAAAATTTTCAATTCCATCAACATGACTCAAGATAAACAATAAAATATAACTAAATTATGTATTAAAATTTCTTATGTAAAGTATTAAATTTAAATCCTTCCCAAAAACTCTCACATTTAGTTCCTGCCAAACTTCTTTGTCCAATGTAAATTAAACATAATCATCAATTTCCATTTACTTTTAACCACATAAAGTATTAACGTTGCTGCTCTATTTAAATTGAAATCAGAATAAAATTCCCATGGCTTCAAAAGGATTTCACATTGCACCCAACGCAGCTTAAACTTTACTTTCTGTTAAACCAAACCATTATACTGAACCTATACCAAAGATACAAAAAATACGCCCGCAGCATTTTTCTGAAGATATGAAAACGCTCAAACTCATATATCTGCTTCACAATACCACATTCTTCTCTCCATTGAGATCGAGAGAAGACCAAAAAATGATGTTAACAATCCTTTCTTTCTTGAGACTATTGTCCATCAGCTTCCTTACATACAATAGGCGATCTTAACTGTAATTGTTATCTTAAAAGCCCCACGTCAATATGGACATGCATAACATGGAAAACAGAACAACAAACGAACGCCTCCATCTTCATCTTCATCTCCATCAATCCACCTCGAACACAGCACCACTTGACTTAATTTCAGAGCAGTTAACATGTTTGTAACTCCTGAGATTCTGAACCATGATGGCGAGAGTATGGAATTCTCCTTCAAAAATTGTTGTTTGTGTTCAATAATTTTCGAACCAACAATCGACCACAAATTGTTAATTGTATCATCAAACACAAGATGTGACAACGTCCAACAACGTCCCACGGGTTTGAGGATGACGAGGCCGAGGGAGCGGGACGATACCCGCTGTTTTCTTGCTGTAACCAAAATATCTGAATGCAGTCACAAGTTCAACTCATCGCGGTCGTCTTTTTCAGCAGTTTCGGAAGAAGGCTCAGGCTTATGCTCTGGATCTGGATTTTCCCAGAAGTGCGTTGTTTATGTTCCACACACCTACTCCAAAGACTGAACTTGCCTATCGCTAACACACAATTCATGCTCCAAACTACTATAAACATAAAAAAGTTGTGGCTTGGTTTTTGTCCAACAATCGTTACAATTGTCTCAATATTTTCATCAATAAATACTAAGATTTTGGGTTCGAGTGCTTTGTGTGGCAATTTAATGGCTTATGGGCCCAAGAGAATATCTGAAGTGTTAAAATTGGGGCTTACGGATTCCGACAACTCGTTAATCTGTCATGGATTCGATAATTACTGAATTCATTTCATAGAGAATTATTATTTTTTGGAATGTGAATGGTTTGAAAATGTTGTGTCTTGTGTACCTTTGATGTTCTTTTTTTCGTGTGACGTTGTGACAGGTGGAGGCATTGTTCGGCAACTTAACTTACTATCTTGTATATGGTTATATGAACTTTTTGGTGTTGAGGAAATTTTAGGTTAAGAGTAGGATGCATATCTTTTCACGCTGTCAAGACCTAGAAATTTAGAGGATTAACATACGTATTTGGTGTTTAAAAGGTGATAAAATGTGGAGGCAGTCTTTGTGAGAGCGCTTGGATGCGCTGCGCTAGGGAGCTTATAGTTATTGGGACAAAATATTTATGTTGTATCTGTTATACATATGGAATAATAGGAAGAATGCTGTGCTAAACAGTGGTTTATTGGACTTTAATTTAAAAATGTTGGCACTTTTACGTAGAGATTATGTCAGCCAACATCGATTCATGCCTTTAACAATGGATGGTTAATTTTTGAATATCTATGAGAAAATAGGTTTTCATAAATATCTTTGGAGCCATAAGTCTTTGCGGATGTTGAGAGCAACTCGATGGGTGTGAGAAATGTTTAAGAACATTCTTTTTTATTTTATTCGAATGCGTTGAAATAAAATGAAGTGGCAATCGACGGTAATCTTAATTTTATAGCAAATTTATTATAGATGAGTTTTTATTTTAATTGCAATTAAAGTTCGAAATGAAGACGATATATAAATTTTTATGAAATTTTTAAAACGGGATTTTAATATTGAAGATAATATCAGTTTTAAAAATTGTCATATTTCTTTAATTCATTTTTAAACCAAAAAAGAGGCTGGGCAGTGGCTATTCCAACCCGTCTGTCCATTTGTTTTGCTTGATAAAAAAATTTATTAGTTGATTTATTTTTACAAATTAAAAATGTTCAACAATATTTTGCGTATAATAGAAACCAATTCCAATAATAATAGCGATTCTTTAAATGTTTTATTTCAGAAGTTGATGTAATTGTGATTTATTGAATTCGTTAAACAAACTAATACGCTTTTCAAACTAAACCCAAAACCGGGTTTCGGCAAAAAGTTTTGAAAACCCGAAAATCGTTCACACCGAACATGTACACGATTTCATTTGACATTTAAATTTGTTTAACATCGGCTGTCAAATTTTGTAATTATGAAAAAAAACATTTCAGAATGGGCCGCAGAACTTTCGATATACTCTGCAATGGACTAAAGGATCTGGAAATTCAAGATACAAACTTTAGCCATATGTAGGTACTTATCAAGTTGAAAAAGGAAGGAGCTTTAAAAGAACGAATATGATCCGGTCATTGAGTGGTTCTACAAACGTTTCGATACGAACATACAAAAAACTCCCAGTATATCACCACCCCACCGTCTCGGATGCGGATAAAATAAAAATATCCAAGTGCTTCCCTTCACACAGTGAAGATGTTCTATATATTATGTATTTTCTCAAGATTCAATTTTTTGAAAATTCTTGAAGTGCAAACATTCTCCTAAGGATTTTTCTTTGCCATCGACACCCTTGAGTCGATAATCCTCTTCTGTGCTGTGATAGAGCAGCATATCAGCGCAGACAAGTCCGTAACACCAGCTCGTCTCGAAGAGGAGTTTCAACTGAAGTTCTGGGGACGGGTGGAATGGGCTCACGACATGAACCAACAAGATTTAGAATCTCGCTGCATTGCAGCATTCCTCTTTGTTCACTTCAACCGGTCAGAACAATTCACCAAAGAGAAGCTTATTGTGTAGAATATACACGATCAAATAAATAAAAAACAAAACTTTTACAACAAAAATTAATTTTATTTAAAACATTTTCTTTCACAACAAACTCAATTCAAAGTTCCAGATTCGTACCAAAATCACACTCGCCTGGCTTGTCCAAAGCACTGAGGATCTTCCTGATGATACCAGACTGTTTTGGTTTTATTCACTGGAACTATGATTCCCACATTGTAGAATGTTTTGGCGCAAATTTTCCTAGCTCGCTGCAACTTAGCCTCCACCAGAGATTACCTTTCATACTTATTCTCCTCCACAAATTAACTTATCGCCTTTCTCAACGAATTGCGAGAAGCATCCCTTGGAAACGTCGTGCTTGGGGTCGTAACGCCAGTAGCCATAGTGAATCCCGGTTCCTAGCTTAACAAAGTGCGTTTAAAACTCTGTAGAATCATAAAAGAACTGCCAGTGCCGCAAATAGTCACCGGGGCTTTTGCTCTCGACGTTGGCAAATTTTCCATTTTCTGTAAATAAACAACAACAACTAATAATTCTTATTTCGTAAGGAAATTATATAAATAATATTACTTACCATACGATCAAATTTATTTCAAAATGAAATGAAAAAATCGAAAGATTTGTTTGTTTAGTTCAACTTTGAATTGCAACTAGTTTTCGAGAGGTTTTATATAAAACTTGTCTTTTACGAAAACTTGTGGTTTACCAAAAATGTATGGGAAAACTTGAGTTTTCGATGTAGGTTTTCTACGAAAACCGATATTTTCGCGAAATCCGGTTTTTGGGTTTGGTGTGAAAAGCCTATAATGTTAGAACTTAAGGCTATTACATTTATTCTTAGATTTATAGATTTTCAATGCTTTAAGCAATTTTCAAAAAAAAAGCTAAACTGAAGTATTGAAAAAATGTACTTTAAATGTTTTACTTTTAAAATCATAGCTTGTGGAATATACCAAAAAGTAATACTCGTTGTAAACTAAAAGTAGTTGGTTGAGGGGACTGCTTTTACCATAGTTCGATCTGCTTGATATTGTACGTAAAGGAACTTGTCTTCTAATACTTGAACGGCTATAAATACAGTTTAATTGTTCCAAAATTGATGGTGATATGAGTGACCCATTGATTAATTTTGTAATAAAGCACAGCTGAATGTACTCTCTGGTTTGGAAAGCGATGGAAGATTTATGAGCTTGAATATACGATTTTAGGGCGGAAGTTCGAGCCTATTCTACCATGGGAAGAAATGGAGGCAGAAACGCATGAATCTTCTTCGTACTCCATCTATTCTGTTTATATGAACTGAATAAAAGGGAGCCAATATTATGCAGCCATATTCCAATATTGGTCTTACAAATGATATATAAAGAAGTTTAAGAATATAAGGATCGCGAAAATCATGTGAAAACCGTTTTATAAATCCGAGTGTCTTATTTGCTTTTTTAGTAATATATTCATAATGATTTGTAAAAGTTAATTTTGAGTCAAGAATTATACCTAGGTCAGAGAAAGTAGAGAGTTTAGTCAAATAAGAAGAGTCTAATTGATAATTGAAACTCATTGATTTGCATTTGTCTATGTTTAGTAAAAGCTTTTTTATAAAACACCATTCGCGAAAACCATTTAGATCATCTTGTAGGAGTAAACTGTCGTCAAGAGTGAGTCAATACGTTTGAAAATCTTAATTTCATCAGCGTAAATTAAAACAGATGAGTGTTTTATAATAGAAGGTACGCAAGTCGTCCCACGGGCATGGACAATAAAATAGACACAGAGACAGTTGCTAAGAGTAAAACCAAATTAAAACAACAACATGCATTAGAAGTAGTTTTAACAGTTCTCAAAAAAAGTTAGTCTTTCTTAAGCAAAACAAAATGGGTTTTATTTTTTGTTTGCTTGTTGAACCGTTGTTTGGAGATAAACCATTCCTTAGGTAAGACACAGACCTTAATATTTAACTAGTATCAAAAATATTAGTTTTTGATGTTTTTTTAGTTTTATAAAACAATAAGTTCACTTTTGGAAGTAAATTAAAATTATTGTATACAATTAATTGTAAATAAAATATGGGTCGCGGTAAGCATTGTTCCCTAGAAGAGAAGCTGTCATTTTAGTTCCAAGTAGTGAGGAAAAATCTTTGAGGTAAATAGCCAGAATAATGAGCAGATCTCTCAAGTTGATTGCAAAAGCAAGCAAAGATAATTTGGGCCTAAAAAAAAAGTCTTCAAGTGAAATAAAAAACAAACTACACCTTTCAATAACTACCAGAAATGTTCATAGAAGACCTTAGCTTACTTGCTCAGAAGGATCACAAGAAAGTTGCCCTTTCTAAGGTAAACAAAATATAACAACGAGGGTGTCAGAAGGATTCAAAAAGTAAAGGAATATCTTGTGGATTGACGAAACAAAAAAACATTTGTGATTGAACTTGAAGTGATGGCAGACAAACCGTTAGAAGGCTTAATTGGAAAGAACTGCATCCCAAATACATCCAGAAAACGGTCAAGATTGGTGGCGGCAGTATCATACTTTGGGGTTAATTTTCTTGCTATGGCGCGGCGTTGCACCAATACATTTGATTGAGTGTAAAATGGATCAAAATATGAATAGGAATATGTAGGTATCATGAATGATACGATGCGGCCTTATAGGGACGAGAACCTGCTTCTCAAATGTATTCCTAAGCAAAACAACGAATCTTAGCACACACCCAAATCTGCTTCAAAGTATTTTAAGGACCAAAAAATCAGCGTATTGGAGTGGCCATCATAATTGCCTGACTTAAATCCCATAGAACATTTTGGGATTTAAAATGTGCGGTTGGGAAACATTTAACAAAAAATTAAACCGCACAGTGGAGGATGGTTCAAAAGGAGTGATACAGTATTTTATTTGTCCCTTTTTTTACAATTATGTTATAATTTTACTACAAATAATGGTTTTTAATTTGAAGGAAAAAAATAAGAAAAAAGAAAAACATTTTTTAAGTCAATAAAAAATTGAATTTTTAAAACTCTGTTTGGAGTTTCTGTTTTATTGTCCATATCTGTGTAGTGTATATCCGGGTTTCCCAAAGTGTGCTCCGCGAAGAATATCCAAATGCACAAGGAATTAGGGATTTCTAAAGGTTTTGAGTTTGATAGTTTGCCTAGTACTAATTCCACGCTGAATGCTGCAGAAAAAAATCAGTTAAAAGAAAGTATCAGGAATCATATTTAAATTTTGGATTTGGTAAGACAAGTGATAATAAACCTCAATGCGTAATTTGCGGCAAAGTGATGCTGAACAGTGCAATGTTTCCAGCAAAAATGAAACCTCACTTTGTAGGGATTCATCCAGATTGCAAAAGCAAACCGACTGATTTCTTCAAAAGAAAGTATGCTGAACTTATTAAATCTCAAACCACTAATACTCAAGACAATGAACGAAAATGCGTTGATGGCGTCCTACTTGGTAAGTTTCGAAAAGCGCAAACTATTGAAACCAATACCATTGCTGAAAACTTAATTAATCCATGTGTTAAAGACATTGTGTGTTAGGTGAAAAGGCCAAAAAATTAGTTTACACCGTTCCTTTGTCAATTAACACAATATCAAGACGTATCGGAGATTTAGCGGAGAATGTGAAAGCTACTTTACTTTTACGAAGAAAAGTCACAAAATTTGTGCTGGAAAAGGATGAATCAATGGATGTTACAGGGTTGGCTATCTTAATATTATTTGGAAGCTACCTAGTCTTTTCAAGGAGACCTCTTCTGCAAGCTGTTGCCAACTAATACAACTAGTGCTGAAATTTTGAATTCGATTGACAATTTTGTTATAGTAAATGAAACACCATGGGTTAAGTGCGTGGATGTATGCACGGACAGTGCCAAGGCCATGACTGGAAAAATGTCCGGTACTTTGCCTCGCAAGAATAAAGCAAATTGTTTATGGATACAACAGTAGCCATTGCGTTCTACAACTCCATGCCCTCGCAATGAAAAAAATACCAGTCTCTCTTTAGTGGTGTTGGACGAAAGCGTGAAAATAATTAAGTTTATTGAATCACGGACAGAGAATACAAGGCTTTTTCAAGTATTGTGTGATGACATAGGTAGTCTACATACGAGTATGTACGTCTTTACTTTTTCACGCAGAAGTACGGGAAAACACTGACGCGGCTTTTCAAAATGAGAGCTGAAGTTAGAACCTTCCTCATTAATAACAACTTTTTTTGTTGGGTAGATGTTGTGTAATGAGCGTTAGTTATAGAAATTGGCGTATCTAAAAATAAAAATTATTTGAGTGAAGATATCACTTCAGGGAAAGGCAATAACTATTAATAAAATCCAGTTTTGGGCTACATCTATAAAAAATCGAAACCTAGACATTTTCCCAATGCTCGAAGAATTTAAAGGAGAAATATAGATTTTGACATTCCCGATGATATTTAAAATGAGTTTCATATCCACCTAGTAGGTTTATTGGAAAGCTTCATCCACTATTTTCTTTGTCGCGTTGTCCCTGATATCGCTGAAGTTTGAGTGCTTGATTGACCTGACAGCAGTATCTTCAATAAAAGAAATTTTTGCAACAAATAAGTCTATCAGAATTCTGGTGTGTGGTGAAAGACGAATTTAGTTTACTGTCCGACAAAGCTAAAATAATTCTTCTACAGTTTGCAATAACATACATGCAATGAAGAGCCTAATATACGGTTGTATCAAATTCAACAAGATATTTCAGCTTTATGCAAAAATAAGTAGGCACATAATTTAAATATGTAATTCCTTATTAAGTAAAGTTAACATTGTTCTTGTGTTTTTCGTTTTAGAAAATGAATCCTGAATTCAATAAAATAAACGAAATTTGAAAAAAAATGTTATTTCCTTTGCTACATGAAGCTGAAAAATGAAATTTCTAACGGAAAAAGTGCTGCGCGACTAATAAAGATTGGGAACCACTTGTGCATATAAACAAATACAAATTGGATGAATGAAATTAAATTGAAGTCAACTTCTTCTCTTAATCACGAGATATCGAGAACCGAACATCAATTTTTACCAATTTTGTGTATACTATGTTTTGTAGATTTTAATTTTTTATGAAAAAATTACTGAATATAAAATTATTTTAAAACCTACATATATCTTAAATTTTTGAAGATGTATTTGAGTCAAACTTTTAATAATTTTTTGTAGGTATTTATTATTTGTAAGAAAAACTGTCAATTCGATTTTTCTCAAAATTTTACCAGAAGCTAAGAACGTTACTTACCGTTGCACACAATTATTTTGGAGATAAAATAATATTTTGTTTGTAAAATTTTCGAGTTGTCAAATGTTTTGACATTTTGATATTTCTCGACGTTTCAAGGTAACTAGAGCCGAAATAAAAGATTTTTAGAAAGATGTCTGTGCGTGCGTGTGTACGTACGTTCGTATGTCTGTCCATTTGCGACGTTTTTTTCGTAGTCCATAGCTCGATATCGACTTCAAATAAATTTTTGTATGCAGATAATAATACAGAAAGAACTCTCAAGTAAATTTCGTGGATGAATTTTGTTACCATATCAGTTTAAAATAAGGTGAACATTTTGGTTAACCCTAAATATCTCACGAGCCAATGTTTTTAGAGACTTGAATTAAATTTTAAATTGTAACGTGATACCAGACAGGTATATTTAAAAAAAAATCTAATTCAATTTTTTTTATAAATAAAAAAAACTAAAAAAAATTGTCACCTAGAAAATTGTATGACTACAAAATGAATTTATCTACAAAACAATTGTGTGCTACGAAAAATAACGTCTAACATCTGGTAAGGTTTTGAGAAAAATCCAATTTACAGTTTTCTTACAAAAAATAAAAACCAAAACAAAAAAATTAATAAAAGTTGTTAAAAATTGATTTTCGACTCAAATATCTTTTAAATTTTTTGCGATATAGGCTTTATCTACTTCTATCTTTTAAAAAATATTGTTGCTAACATTCAATTTTTTTACAAAAAATTAAAACATTCCAAAAAAAATACTAAAACTTGGTAAAAATTTACTTTGGACTCAAATAGCTTTTTTAAAATTAAAAATGTTTTCTTCTTTTTTATTTCACAGAAAATATTTTTTCGATATTCAGTAGCTTTTTTCATAAAAATAGTACGCAAATTTGGTAAAAATTGGTCTTCGGTTCTTAATATCTCTCAAAATTATTTCAATTATCCAATTTGTAAAAATTTAAGAAATGCTACTAAATTGGTTAAGATTTGTTTTCGACTAAAAATCTATTTAACAAAACTATAATATCAAACTAAATTATTTCTTTATATAAAAAATATAGTTGTTAATTTTAAAATTTTAAATATAATTCAACTAACAACTTTTAAGCAAGACAAATCGACAGACGGGATGGGAAGTTATCAGTGTGATTCGTATCCCAGCTTTTTTATTTAAATTGGTATGGTAAAAACCACCCACTTAATTTTTTTGAGACGAACAAAATTTCACGAACGTTAGTACACAAGCACGCACAGACACCTCTCTAAGAATTACAATATCTTCCTATGGAAAGTTAAAAAATTAAAAAGAAAGCAAGAATATTTTTATAATTTCTAGAGTGCAATAAAAATGTATAATTTATTCGACATTATTTCAATATTTTATAACTACATAAACATTAGGTAAGTTTTTAAGTTTTTGTCTTTTTTTAAATTTGGTTACTTTAAAGTATAAATGTAGAAAATTATTTTCTAAAAATCATAAGAAGTGTTGATTATAGTTTAAGACCTCCTGTCATATTTTTTTTTATCTAAATCAGCAACTCAAGCCATTTCTAGATCAACACTAGGATGCATCAAGCTCAGATCATGATTCGTTGCTGAAGCCCAGTTGCGTCTTGGTAAAATTCTACCAAAACTAAAATATTTCTGCCTTAATTTATCTTTGATTTCATCTTCATTCATAATGGCACTGGCTTCACGGAAGTTCAAGAAAATTCTACCCTTCTCGTCGGTCTTGATTGGCAGTATTTCGGTGCAGACGTTACGAGCTTTCAGCAGAAATCCTTCCTCAACGTCCAAGCGTGAATCGACGGATTGACTTCGACTTGGCTTGGATGTGTTACGTTTTTTGTTTCGTAGACAAAACGGATCTCTATCGCTGGCCTTAACGTATTGAACAACTGGGCGGTTTACGCCCCATTTGGGTCTGGCATCCATTTTATCCTTTCGTTTCTTATCCTTATCCTTGTCTTTGTCTTTGGCCTTAGCACGAAATGTAGTGGTAGTTGTTGTTGTGGTCGTTGTCGTTGTCTCATGGTCCTTCTCGGAAACTGTGGGGCTCTCAACATGACACGGCTTTGATTTGGAGGTTTTAGAAGTTTGTGTTGTAGTTGTGGTGGAGACTTCCCTTTTGAGTAGGACTTTGTAGAAATTGTCGTGGAAGAGACATAAGTCGCAATTCAGTGGAAGTTCCGTTTGGGTTTCAACATCTCTGAAACCTTCGTCATCCGTCAGGCCTTCTACTGGAATAGATCCTTGCTTGCCATCTAGCAAAGCTACTTCTTTTCCTGATGGAGGATTTTCCTCTACTGCTGGTGCTTCAGCTGGCACTGGCACAGCTGGTGGTTGATCAATTTCTAGAGAGTCTTCTGGGGAGACATCAGTATCGTGCCTTTGTCTGTGGGATTCCATATCATGACATTTACCACACATGTTGCACATGCACATACTTTCATCAGCTAGAGTCATCTTACTCTCAGTAGTTGACATTTCCGAGCGTTGAGTAGTCGCATCATCACATGACATTTTTGAGCTTCCTACATCTACGCCTTGGGGAACCTTTAGCTGATGCTGCATGATGTATGTTGCAATCTGAAGATTTCCAATGACATTCTGGAGACCAAAAACATCGGTGGTGACTGGCAGTGGAATTAGTGTAGTTGGTTGTATCATCACAGCAACATTTTCATTGTCCTGGCTCGCTTCAATACGATTGACCACCTTTTTCTTGACATTCTTGCGCAAGTTAATTGGAGTTCCAATTAGGACTTTCTCTTCTTCCTTGTCGTCGTCTTCTTCTAACTCTTGGGGCAGCTTTTTCTCAACAGTTGTGGATTTTACTTCTTCTTTGAATTTCCTTGGAGAGGTGGTTGCTGCAGGAACAGCCATCACTGGTGGAGGAATATCACGAGTTGGTTCTTCAACTGTTTCCTTCTTTTCCTGATGTCGGCCAATAGCTTGTTCCTCATCATCGTCATCGATTGGAAGCACTTGCAATATTTCAGACTGACGAGTTTCCACTGGATTCCTTTGTTGTTGCTGGTGTTGATGTTGTTCCATCATGTTGATCTTCTTCTCGGGTAAATGCTGAACCACTCTTATATCAGTACCACTCGCAGAAGAATCGTTTTCCAGAGTTTTCACACCACTACTGCGACTTGGACTACTGTATGCTAAGCTACTGCTGCTGCTTCCATTGTTGGCAGCCTCAAGAGGCGGGATTTTATGCCGTCGCTTGCGTTGCTTATCCATCTTGGCCGCGACCTCTGCCTTAGTAATTGCTTCCAACATAATCTGCTGTTTCTTCTTCTGAGCTTCTTCCTTCTCGATCTGCAGGTGGCGCTCATATTCCAAGCGCTCCTTTTCAGCTTGGCGCTGGCGGGCAAGCCGTTCCTCTTCGATACGCTCCTCTTGCATGTGCCTATCCATTTCCCACTGTCGTATACGTTCACGCTCCTGAAGTTGCTGCTTGATTGCGTTGTGGTACTCTACAGCCTTCCGACGCTTGTCCATTCTCTCAGCCAGAACCAACGGGTCTAGTGGGACATTCTGCCCCCGAATATGGGACTGCACGGAGTTAGTATCGTCCTCGCTGTCTTTCAAATCGTGAAGACCCCGGCTCAGCCATCCTGGTCCACTGGCTGTGCTGCCACTGTCGGCCATGTTGTATTTGTAGCTGCCCCATTTCGCTCGTTCCTCCCGTGTCTTCGGGTAATACTCGAGAGGTTCCGTAGGATAAACTGGATATGTATTGGATGTCGAGATATCCCTACTGGCGTTGGAAGGACTCGTTGGCGGAATATAATAGCTGAAAGTTAAAAATTAAAAACTTATTCGAAAACAATACTATCCACTTACTTTGGCTGATAGCCCCCATTGTCCAGGACATGGCTCGCCTCAAGGGCGTTGTTCACATTTTCTGGGACTTTTTCGCTCCTCACTAGGTATCCTTTATTACCATGGTAGTTATTGTTCCCGTTGTTGTTTGGCTGCTGATAATAACCCCGTTTGTTGTTTTGCCTGGATCGATTACTTGCCGTTTCGATATCATTCCCGTGGCCATCGACGTTGTCGTCGTCGTTGTTGTTGTACCAGATATCCGGAGTGTGTGTGTTTTTCGGGGAATCACTGAGATATCCCGACGTGTCCTCCTCCTGGCAACCGGGATTGTTTAGTCGACTTTGAATGTTATTTTGGTTGTTATTATTTCGACGCATTGCCAGGGCATAGTCCCTATGACGAATCGCAGGTAAACTAGGACTCCTGATGCGTTGCTGTTTCACCTTTTGCGATGGCCCTCCATTCACCGTCAGCCCATTTGAATATCGACTTTGATGGTTGGTCGCCTGGGGATTTCGATGCACAGTGTACGTGGCATCGCCATCATTCAGCAGGTCATAGCTGTTTCCGCGTTGAAGCAGGTTGCTACTGCCAACAGGATTCATTTGCCTACTGCTGGCGGCATTCGACTGGCTCAAGTCCAGGTTGGAGTAGTAGGTGCGTATCGAAGTACGCTCAAATCGGTGTGACGACGACGAAGACTGATGGTGATGCGAGGAGAACATTTCGTTCATTCGAGCCAGTTCTTCTGTAATCAACGACAATCCGTTTCGACAAACAACACACTTAGGAATTATTTTTATTTCTGGTCAAACTCACCCCTTTCCTTAGCCCATTGCTGCCTTTTCAGTTCCACAAGAGGCTGTGTTTTCACACCATTCATTATCTATTCCCCACAAGGGAGAACATCAAAATCAAAGTTCGAATATGGTCAGAAATCTTCTTCGGCTTGTATATTCACTCGATGTCAATTCACAGAAAATAATCTTTCTTAGCGGTGTTTCGTCTCCGCACCGTATGCAACTTAAGTCCACACAAAGCGAAAATTTCAAGAACACTATTTGCCAGGAAATTGGAAATTCCATCATAGAGCCTTTAAGTTGTGGTATTTTGCCTTATTTGCTGCCTCCGTGGGGGCTTTTGTCGCGATGTCTGGTTGTCCTAGGTAACGTGGTTGGGTAAACAATTTCGAGGTTTAATGTTATTTTTCAAATGTACTCACGTTTATATATAAACACAAATGACGATAAAGAGAATCCTTTTGCCGAAAGGAACACACAAAACAAAAACAAAATAATAAGCTGAAGTTTACTTTTTTGAAAATATAGGCACAAGTTGGCCCGCCATCATAGGCCGCACAAAATAACCAATTAAGTGTTATGGCATGTGAAGGAAGTAGTAACTGACATGCATACGTTAAGCGGGTACAGTGTAGTTATGTGTAGCATGGAGATTTTGAGCGCGACTATACGAAGGACTCATATAGCGGTAGAACTTGTGTTTCGTAATTTAAGTTTGAGGGTATAATTTTTTTGTTGGAATAATAGAAAAAATGTCATGCAATGGAATTTTGAACACTCAGTTGTACTTTATATTGATGGTGAATTTACGGTTTAGGTATATTGGCTTAGACGTTATGGATTCCAAGAAGATAATCGCGTGTTAGCTTTTTTAAATCACAAACATATTTTTAAATCTTTGGTTTTTAGTATTTTACAAAATTAAAGCTTGAAAATAGTTTGAGATAGGAAGGAGCTAAGTGAGGTTGTTGACGTTACTGATTTTTTTTATATTTTATTAATTATTTATAAATATTGAAAATAAATTAAAATCTATTGTTAACAATTTTCTTAAGAGCGCTAGCATCAAATTACTTTCAGCTCTTTTATTTTATTAATTTTAAAATAGGTATGTTTCTTGTTCAGTAAATTAAAATCTATCATCCACCTATACGAATTCAAAATACTGATACTTTTTTGATAATGCTCATAACATTTTTAATAATGCAGTTCTTAGAATACATTTAAGGATTATCAGAAAAATTATTGCTTCATTTTTAAGGAGTCGGAAAAATGTTCATAACAATATTTTGCGTCAGATAAACTATTTGAAGTCAATAACTTTCTTTATTTTCCTGATACATAAGTCGACAAAAATTTCTAATCAGTTTTTTCTGTTTTTCTAGGTTTTCATGTTTTATTAAGAAAGTTGTCAGCTAAATTAATCTTAAACATTTTTAAATTACCCGCAACATTTCGAATATAATGAAATTGTTCAATTTGAAAATCTATTTTTGCTATCAAGATTTTTAGTCGAAAACCAATTTAGGTTTTTCATGAAAGTTTTTATTTCTTATGTAAACAAATACAGATTGGATTTTTCTAGGAAAATTTACGACAGAATAAAATCATTTAAAAGTCAATACCTTTTACCAATTTTTCGAACTATTTTTTAAAGTATTAATTTTTATGAAAAATACTGACTAATGAATTGTAAAAATAATTTTACCCAACATTGATAACAATAATATCTATAAGATGAAATTAGTTTTAGGCAAATATTTTTTATTTTTGAAAAAATATTGGAGTCGAAAGTAAATTTTTACAATGTTTTAATAATCTTTTTTTAGGTTTATATTTTTAGTAAAAATTTTCAATTGATGTGGGTAGATTTTTGCGCCCAGTAGCGGCTATTTTGTTTTGTTGACATCTATCGAATCTTTTGTTTATTTAATTAACTATGCCAAATCATCATGACAAGTTTCACGATTGAACAACACGTTCAAATGATAAAAATTTTTTTTTATCAACGTTTGGTGGCCACATTTGAGACGACCGGTTCAGTAAATAATCATCCAACACCCGTACGTTCAATTAACTCAAGAGAAAGAATGTGTAGAGCAGGACCCGAGGCAGTCTATTCCTCGCCGTGCACTGGATCCGGCCTTTCGCAGTCTTCAACTTGGCAAATTTTGCGTTGGTACTTGGGCCTTACATGATCAAACTGACCCTTGAGCTCAAAGTTCATTACCATACCCAACGCCATTTATTCGCTGACTGGGCTTCGAATTTTTCTTGGCAGAAAAATCATCTTTAGTGACAGGGCACATTTTTGGATGAATGGCTGAGTTAACAAGCAAAATAGCCGTACATGGTACGACACCAACTAAAGCTAGGTTCACCAGGTAATAATGCATCCTCAAAAAATTATGGTTTGGTGTGGATTTTGGGCAGGCGCGATGGCGTTAGCGCTACATAACGATGATAACTAATTTCTTATGGCCCAAATTGTACCATATGGACCTAGACGACATGTGGTTCCAGCAGGACGGCGAGCGTGGCGGCGGCAACACGTGAAACACAACAAACGCCGCCATTGACATTTTGCATGGACGATTTGAGGACAAGGTTATCTCTCGCAGGAGTGATTGTGAATTTACCTCTCTGTAGACTTTTTGCTGTGGGGTTTCTTGAAGTCGCAGGTCTATGCAAATAAACCACAATCGACCGACGCCCTAAAGGTGAACTTATGACAGGCCATTGTTCAAATTCAGCCGGATCTATGCGGAAGAGTCATTGAAAATTGGACTATTCGGATCCTTGCCACCGTAAGAAGTAGAGCCGGGCATTTAAATGATGTCATACACAGAACGAAAAAAGTCATCCTAATGACTATTTTGGTCAATATAACTATTTGATAGTCAATTTTCAGCCGGTAACCGCGATAGTCAACAGAACAATTTTCGGTTGTCAATTTTGGGATTCGAAATTTTTTTACAATTTGGTAGTCAATATGACAACTTTGGTTGAAGGAATTTGAAACTCCGGTTGTCATATTGACTAATACGACAACTATGGCAGTCAATATGACAACTACGGTAGTCAATATGACAATTTAAGTTGAAAACTGAAATCTAATTTGAATACTGGGTAGTCAATTTGACAACCAAATTGTCATATTGATTACCGAAGTTGTTTTATTGACTTCCTACCCAAAATTGACAATCGAAAATTGTTCTATTGACTATCCAGTAGTCAATTTTTAAAAATACGTTTGTCATATTGACTATTTTGGTAGTTAATGCGACAATTTGTCCAAATTTCAGGTTGACTATCGACGATTGTTAATATGACAACTTTTTTTTCAGTGTATTTTACACTTAATGGCATTAATGCGCCTTTCAAATACAAAAATACTTTCGTTAATACCTCCCACACAGCCTGTTATATTCCATTTCAAAATTTACCAGCCCTTTTTGAAAACCTTTATTTTATAAGATGAAATTAAAGTACAATATCTTTGATTTTTAAAAAGATATTTGAGTCGAAAATCAATTTTTACCAACTTTTAGTAATGATTGTTTAGGATTTTATTGTTTTATATAAAATTGTCAATTTCATTTTTTCAAAATTTAACTTAATGTTAAAAACGTTGTTCTTCGTTGCATAGAATAATTCGTGGTGACAAAAATTTTGTTTCAGTTTTTTGGAATTTAAAAAAGAACATCTCTCTAAAAAATTTTTATTTAAATTCCAGATACCTTGAAATGTTCGGAAATGTCAAAATTGTCAACTCGACTAATAGGGCCGATTAAAATAACTTTTTATTGGGAGTCAAAAGTTTCCACAAGTTTTCAATTTAAAAGCTAAAGTAAATCGATTTTTAAAAATTATTCCAAATTTCAATAAGCTAGTCTTGCGTTACAGGGTCTATATAAATTTAAGTAATTTACTTACTTCGATATGGTCTGGGCCCCGTTCAACATGCTTCTCCACCTATCCATGTTGTTGACCAGCGACATCCAGTTGCAGGCTCTGAATGCCCTGATCTTCGCCATGCTTCAATTTGAGGCATGGGCTTCCCGCTGTTTTTCATAAATTAAAACGCGAAGTACGTCCCCAGGCCAACGGAGTCTACCGAGCTTTATGTGAGTGGCTTTAATAGCGATTAGGCTCGATTATTCTCCGTAAGACCTTTCAGCAAAAGTTTAAAATTCATTGTGATATTTTCGGATTTAAAGAATCTTGATAAACTATAGAAGGTTCTGTTGGCTTCATGCAAAATCCCGACTATTTCTTCTTGTATGTTATTATCGGTGGCTACTGTTGACCAAATGTAGTAAAATGATTGGAGTAAGTCAGTAGCTGTAGTACCGGTAGCGTGATGGTTAGTGCGTTGGACTGCTGTAGTTCATCCTCTCCCGAAAAAGGGAAAGGTCAATTCCAACCCGTCAAATCTTCGGTCAATAAGTTTTCTTCCGAGCATCGGAAAAGTTTTCGAAAAGATCATTAATAGGGCTTTGACTAAGTGGGCTGCGGACAACAAAATAATTCCGGATAAACAGTTCGGGTTCATGGCGGGTCATGACACAAGTCATGCTGCGTCTTAGCACGTTTCTGATATCCAATTTAATAAATCAAAACAAAAATGCACAGGTGCTGTTCTAGTTGATTTGGAAAAGGCCTTTGACACCGTATGGTTATAGGGTCTTTACCTAAAACTGAGCAGACTTGGCATAAGCAAGCCATTGTTGTATATACTTTATGATATGCTTAACGGTAGAAAGTTTGTTGTTAAAAGTGGCAATGTAACTTCTACCACAACATTCTCAATTAAAAATGGTCTTCAACAGGGAGCGGTGAGTTCGCCGATAAGTAGTCTTACAAAGGAAATTGCGTACGCCGACGATCTAATTCCGTACAGAACGGCTCGAAAGGTTGAGGTTATTAGAATTCTCTTGCAGCGTGATTTCGACAAGATTCAGCGATATTGCGACTACTGGAAACTGAAAATAAATGTCCAGAAGTCACAGACAATTCTGTTCCGGACTCCGTTTACTGAGGCCACGAGGGATACGTGCAAGAATTGCCGCAAGATGGTCATCGTTGATCTTCACGGGCAGCCATTAGCGAGCAAAAGTGTAGTGAAGTACATCGGGATCTGGTTAGATCAGCATTTATATTTCGACAGACATATAAATGCTGCTCTGACCAGGGCCAGAGGAGCCTTCGCTCTGACGAAACGGCTGTTTTTTAGCAGTCGGCTTGACCCCAGAGTGAAGGTAGTTTGCTACATGGCCCTCATACGGCCAATGATCGTTTATGGTTGTCCTGTGTGGTTCAAAGTTGCTCCTTCCCTGATGCAGAAGTTTCGGGTGTTCGAGCGGCAGTGTTTACGACGCTGTACCGGCTTATATCGAACACGCGAATCTTCTTATGTGCATTACTATTCCAACGAGGTCCTATACAACGGGGCTCGAATCAACAGAATTGACAATTTCGTGATAAAACTCGTTCGAGGTCACACTGCAATAGCTATGTCTTCGACCAAAAATTTAATTTTCGAGGCGTTCTATCCGAACGACGAGTATTTTGAGTGGCTTGAGCGGCTTCATTCCACCAGAGGCATTCCTTTTTTTAGATAATTGCGGTCTGATACAGGATAGATTGGCAGTTCCGTTAATCTACCACGTGAGACTACAAACCGTGGATAGGCGACTCCTGTACAATCGGGGCGTCATTCTTGGCACAAGTCGGAGCAGAGCTCCTTCGGTTCAGTAGGGCTGTGTCCGAACGGAACCGAACTGATAGGGTGAAGCAGGAGAACCAGTTTTGGTGGCTTCAATCGGCACTTGATAGTGGGTAGTCAGGATAAGGTTTTAAGCCTTGGCCGGCATACTTGTTTTATACTTTGAGGGTTTAGTTTAAAGTAGAATAGGCATGGTGGCACAAAAAAAAAATACAAAACAAAAAGATACAAAAATAAAAAAAAACATTAAAAAAAAATCATGGAATAGAAACAATAAAAAAAGACAACATATAAAGAACAAAAATGTTAGATACTTAGATTTGTTGCTGCGGTTGTTCTAGTTTTAAGTATTTTATAGGTAGAATAGGTAGTTTAAGGTAGCTTTAAGTTTTATATTAATAACCTTATGTTAAGTAGTTTTTAAGTAAAAATAAAAAGGATATTGATATTAGTTTTTTAAATTTTCTAATTAATACAAAAATAAATAAAATTGAATTGAAGTCAAAATAGATCTAGGACCGAAAGGCATTAGTAGTTAGTGTTATAGTTTAACTTAGAGTGTCCGTATGGGACCATTAAGTTAGTTGTAAGTTATGAATAATTAGGCTAGTTTTATGAATTTTTGTCTGGCTATAAGATAGGTTTAAGAATTAACTAATAAAAATGAATTAAAAAAAAAGTGCGTTGGACTGTCATGCAAGGGGTCTTGGGTTCAATCCCTGCCTGTGCCACCTAACTTTTTTCAAGAAAACTGCCTCTTGCGAGGAATTAACAAATCCTCCAAGAATAATTCTTGTCATGAAAAAGTGCTTTCTTAAATTAACCGTTCGGAGTCGGCATATAAATCGGTTCCTTTGATCTCTGACAACATTAGTCGCACACAGAAATGGTTGAGAGTTGTAAGTCACTAGGCACTGGTTCTTCATGGACTGTTGCGCCACCTAATTTATTTTTTATTTTTATAAGTCAGTAGCTGTGTGGATAAGTCAGTAGCTGTTCGACGCAAGGTTAAAGATTAGGCACGCTAGGCCTTCATTTTGCTGGTGCCCGTTGAAGATGTTAATGTTTCTAGATTGCAATCCGGATACCTTGAAGAATTGAAAAGTTCTTCATAATTATCAATTATCATATGTTTAAGTATGTTGTTTTGCTATTTAATTTAATTAGAGAAAAAAAGTTATGCCAATAAGCTAACAGTAATACCCGTGGCTTGATGGTTAGTGGGCAGTTTTTTCACGGGTACTACCTCTTACAAGGAATTGACCCTCTAAGAGTAATTTTAGTCATGAAAAATGCTTTGTTAAATTAGCCGTTCGAATTTGGCTTGAAACTGTTGGTCCCCTCCATCTTTGTTCTCAGCGAAATATCGTGACTCCTGATTTATTTTATTTTTCAATAATTTTACAGAAAAAGTTGTTGCAATTTCGTCTAGATAGTAATATCTGTTTTCCTTAAGTCATAAAGGAGTTTAAAATTGAAGATGTTAAAATTAAAATGAGTAGAAATTAATTTTTCAAAACAAAGGAACATCCAAGAAGTGAAGTCTTAAAAAAAATCTATCAGCGGAAATAAATAAATTGCAAAATGTTGTTTCAACAGCCAATTCCGGAACCAAGGAAATGCATTGATTTTTTTGTCTGCTATTACTCCAACATAAGAGCAACAAGTTAGTTCGAGGGAATATACAATTAACTTTATATACCGTTATAGCAATTTTATTTATTCTTGTACCTTAAGCTTTTTTTGTTTGTCTTCATAGCAACAAAAAGCTTTATTATACAGCCCATTTCCTGCCCTGACATTAGCTGCCAACACCCTTAACTTTTTCCGTATTTAGTTCATTGAACTAAACTTGGCCATAATACCAGAATATGCATTGTTTAGCCGGACTCTTCTCCCTTCCCTCGTTCCATAAACATCTTATATAGGTTTGTTTAGGTTTTAGGGGTTAGGTACTATTTACAAAAGTAAAATAATTCCTACAATAGTTTTTCGTAAAGGCCAAAAGTGTTTGTTTTCTGTTCCTACATTTAGGTATAGTATTTATAGCTCGACAATCGATTTTCATGCATTTTCTGCCACCATATTGTTTGGTCATATAAAATTGTCGAAGAGTATGGGGCTTGTAAAAAGAGGAAGAGGTATTTTTACTTGGGATATTTTAATCTGATTATAAACGCTCACGTTAAATATGTATGCATGTATTATACGGTGTACATTTGTTGAATTTTTTGTTTTATAATTTTTATTAAAATGTACGAAAAAATAAACTTTCAATGGGGTTAATGTTATTTTATGCAAATTTTGACCTGCGATGTGACTGACCTGAGGAATTGTTTAAGAACTCTATGACTTTTTATACTAGTATCGTAAAAAGCCATCAAAATGGTGTTGACACAACATCATGCAATAGTTTAAGAACTTTAATTTTTTCTAGGTAATTGAAAAACTATAGTTGCATACTTAACTGCTTGTTTTCAAAGTAAGCCAAGGTGGATTATAGTTCCAATTGAGTTATGAAGTGAATCTTAGCCTGGTTTACTTTAAAACAAATATGCATACAAGAGGAGGCAAGTTATTTATTACCATTTTAAGAACATAGTTATTGTTATAAAGTTGAACATATAATTGGATATAAATACTCTTTAAAGAATCGCATCGAATTACTTAACAAAAATGAAATATTTAAGGACATTTTGTTTAAACTAATAATTATAATATTAGAATAACCGCATATGTTCAAATGGTAGACACTTACATTCAAGAAGACATAAAAGTTCACAGATTTTTTTTGCAAAAATTCACGTCTGTCTACTAACTCCTACTCTCACCTCCCCGAATCGAACATCGGGTGCTTAAATCCTTAACTGAAGATCGGGTTCCAACCCCAGTGAAAGATTGTTGGGGGTAGCAAACTAGATGGGGTAACAGAGGTATGTTCTTTTCACTGAGACGGCTGCGAAAATTCCCAAGATGTATCAATTAAATTATCTATACAATTTCAGTTAGGTTGAACTTAGTGATCACTTTATAGGGCTTATATGACATATCCAAAGCCCAGGCCTGTAAGGAGCGGTTATGCCGGCTCTTGCCTTTGGAGTTTAAATCAAAGACGGAATTACTGAACACAATCCACGCAAACGATTTAAAGTCAACGAACTTCTGATATGCACTTAGAATTTTAGGTCCCTAAATAGATCACGAGCTTCCCGAAGAACCAGCGGAGGCCCTAGACTGGCTATAAAGCAGATAATACCGCCATCTATGGGATGGGATAGGATGAAAAACTGCAATATTTATTATGCTGACTGCTACGGAGAAGACCAATAACGCTTATTTGGTCTTGAGCGTTAGGTGCCTTATGACCATTCACATCAAGTCTAAATTGGCAACATTAGCCTATAATGCTCACACGCCTCCACAGCAGAGAAGGATGACAAAACCAAGGATAAGTTCTTCGAGCTCTTGGGAAAAGCATATGAACAGTGCCCTGGCTATGACATTAAAATTGTCTTAGGAGATTTCAAGGCTAAACTTATGAGCAGTTCCCTGGCTATGACATTGAAATTGTCTTAGGAGATTTCAAGGCTATGCTAGGAAGAGAAGACATCTATGGTGGCACAATCGGGAAATAGCGCCATGCATAACACCACCTCCTAAGACGAATTAAGGCTGATCGATTTCGCTGTGGGTCGAGACATTCTGATAGCTAGCACTCAGTTCACACATCTCAATATCCACAAAAAGACATGGAAACCTCCTGATCAATTAACTGTCAATCCAATTGACAACATTTTGAACGAAGCACGACACTTCTCAAGTATACAGGATGTCCGAACATTCCGAGGGGCTAACATTGACTTGGACCACTACCTCGTTGTAGTCGGAAAAGATTCAACGTTGGATGGCTGCAATCGCAAGAGACTGAAATGTTCTTTTTCCAATTGAGTTTTCAACGTCGTCTTTAGAAGATATGGTGCCTGCATTAAGCATTCAAAATCAGTGGCAACAATTTCTTGCATCAGAGAAATCACCGTTAAGCAACATACATACATAACGGCGCTTCACAAACGAATCAGAGCTGCTCGCGAACTCTACGTGCAGAAAAAGAGAGAGAAGTACCGACTTCTTATATGGATAAAAAGGAGAATAAGAAGCGCGCAATCGAGGAGATTGATTGCTAGATAGATAGATAGATATACTTATTTGTTTATAAGCTTAGCTTTTACAAATTGATTGGCAATATGTAAATATTACATTATTTCATAAGGTAAGTGCAATATAATTTTAATTCATCTAACAGAACAATAAGGTAAGATATGAAGCAACAATTATAAATAAAATAAAAAAATAATTACTTTTATTACTTAAACTGAAACCTGGATTTATCATTCGTTAAGGATAAAAGTTCTTAAGTTAAGCGAGTTTCTAACATATTTATATATATTCAGTGCAACGTTTTGATCTTCAACTTTCATTATACTATTCATGTCAGTTAAGTTCATAGGAGATAGGAAGTGGTTTCTAACTGCATTTAAAATTGGGCATCCTAAAAGGAAGTGATCAATTGTATCATCTTCATATTCATTTATAATGCTTCTCTTCTTGTCTTTAAGGATGCTTACAAAGTATTGACGAACAGGTAATAAGTTTTGCTGTTCCCATATGTCCATTAAATTACTCATTAAGGCGGCCTTAAATTTTGTTGCCCAGTTTGGTCGTTGGGAGTTGTTATGGGTTCTCAAGATTTCGTTGTAACACTTTTTATTTAGGCGCTCATCAGAGGCATTCAACAGTTTTTCCCAGAAATGCAAAGCTCTTTTCGCTATCTCTTAATCTAATGGAAGTGTACCAGTTTCTAAGCGAACCATATTGCTTTGTGTGATTTTAGCTAGACCAAACTACTTCTTTAAAACTGAAGTTTGAATAACTTCAATTTTGTCTCCAGCTTCCAGACCCCATATCTCCGCACAGTATAGTAAAGTCGATTTAATTGTTGAATTATAAACTTTGATTCTTCCTTCCCAGTTTTCCATGTAAAGGCTCCTCATAGCTTTTTCGGTTACTGCTGCTGCTGCTCTTGCCTTTGTTTTGAAGACATTCATGGTTTCATTCCAAGATCCAGTTCGACTCAAGGTTATTCCCAGATATTCAAAGCTATCTACAACTTCAATTGAGTCTTCTTTATATGCAAATCTTTCCGGGCATGATGATATTTTTCTTTTTGCAAAGTTTACTATCTTCGATTTTTCAGTATTTAATGTCATATCTTTTGCTGTAAAATATTTTTTAAGTGATTTCATTGTTTTTCTTAAATGAAGCTCAGATTGAGCGAAGACAGCAATATCGTCGGCATATGCTATAATATTTGTTGTTTCCGAAATGTCTATTCCTGTAAGGCCCTCGATTCTTAAGAATTCTTCCAAATCATTTATATATAAGTTAAATAGGAGGGCACTTGATGGATCACCCTGTAGAACACCCTTTGTGACATTCGCTTCTTCTGTTAGTCCACTTGTTGTCTTAATAGCAATTTTGATTTTCACATATATGTTTTGAAATGCATGTATTATTTTCCCACTTGCTCCAATGGATCTAAGGTGGGTCCATAGCTTATCGTGATTCGAACTATCGAATGCTCCTGTAAGGTCAACAAAGACTACAAAAAAACTTCCTTTCTTTTTTGCAAAAGTAATATCTGTGATTGCACTTAGGATAAAGAAGTTATCAGCACAACTTCGTCCTTTTCTGAAACCGTTCTGGAATTCAGGAATTAGTTGCTCTTCTCCTGCCCACTCTTGAAGCCTGTTTGATAGGATTTGGGTGTAAACTTTCATCAAAGCATTTTCGATCGCTATAGATCGATAGTTCGTTGGCAGAGACTTATCACCTTTTTTAAATATCATTGTAATGTCTGCTCTAAAAATGCCTGATAGGTATCTTTCTTCGTTATCGAAAAGGCTTTGGAAGAAAGAAAGTAAATATTCACAATATAGGTTTGGTAGATGATTAATGAACTCGTTTACAATCCTATCCGGACCCGCGGATTTATTATTGCGCAGCCCAAATATAATTTTTATATCTCTTATGTCTCTATCAAAAACTGGATGATACGTATCGGCAAAAAGTCACTATACATATCCTATAGGTAATCGTCACAAACTCTCTTCGTAATATGGTTTAGAGGAATAGAGTTCGGTTGGATGCTTTTGATTGCTCTCCAAAAATCTTTGCTGTTTTTTGTGTGTTTGAAGTTGTTGTGTTAGGACCTTATTGGATTGCTTTTTAGCGGAGTTGAAGGTAGATACGTATAATTTCCTGCTGGAGATGTACTCTGATCTTTTGTTTATGTTATTAGGGTATTTTCGATAACTTCTCATTTTCTGCTTCATTTCTCGTTTTTGCAATCTGCAATCATTATTGAACCATTTATTCTTTTGGAACATTGGTGCAGTACAAAACTTATAGTGTTTCACCATTCCGCATTCTTCTGCAGCATGCTTGATGTTTTCGAATATTTGTTGGTATCCAATTGTATCTCCATTCATTTTTAAACTTCCAGCTTTGGCTTGCATACACGAGATGTAGTTTTCCGCTGCAGACGTATTCCAAACTAGTTTCCAAATTGAGAACATATTTGGAGTTATATCCAAACTTGTTGCAGACGGGCACAGAAAGTTTAAGATACAGCACATATGATCAGAGTGTAGCAAAATCTGAGATACCTCAAAGTCATCAATGTTTGCCGGAGATTGATTGATGTCACAACATGAATAAGGCTGTTAAATTTTACCAAAAGGTAAACAAAACTCCCAAAGGTACCAACCACAAAATGGAGTTCGTAAGGACGACCAGGGGAATATTGTAGTGAAACCGCAGTACATGTTGAGAATATGGAAAGACCACTTCTCCAAATTATATAACGGCGATGACGGATCGAAATCCGATGCAAAAAAACTACTGAACGACGGAGAACAACAATTCCATCTTCCCGACCTTGACGAAATGAAGATAACTATAATAATATTGAAGAAGCTATAGCTAACGGCATCGCTGCTGAATTATTCAAAGCAGCAGAGGATGACTTGGCAGGAAGTATGCTTCAACTCATCTGCAAAGTATGGTCGGAAGAAAGCATGAATTGCGAGTGGAATCTCAGCATAGTTTACCAAATACACAATAAAGGAGACCTTCTGAATTTCGTCAACTACAGAGGCATCTCATATAAGATCCTTTCTCCGGTATTATGTGAATTTCTGAAACCGATTGTCAACAACCTTAAAGGTCCATAGCAGTGTGCCTTCAGACCAAGAAAGTCCACCATGGACCAAACATTTATATTACAGCAGATCTGGGAAAAAATCCAAGAACTTCAAATCGATACTCACCATCTCTTTATCGATTTTAAAGCCTCGTATGACTCCATCTTGGGGGGAAGAGCTTTACAGAACAATTTCTAGTCTTAGCATCCCTGTCTAACTTATCAGTTTATGCAGAATGATGATGGGGAATGCACATAGCTCTATCAAGGTCGGAAAAGATAACACCGATGCACTGCCATGCGACTTCTTTAACATCGTTTGGAAAGAATTGTGCAAAACTCAACCGTGAACACTACAGACACACTAGAGGCACAATTGTTTAAGGTAATTGAGTATAGTAAAGTCCTCTCTCAAGCGTATAAAGATACCATTTATAAAAAGCTTAATATCCCTGTTCTTTTCTATTAGACTGAGGCTTGAAATTGAACCCTGTCAAGAAAAGACGACAGCGTCTTAGTTGATTTTTGGTTTCGTCTACAAAGATAGAGAATGGAGAAGAATATACAACGAAGAACTTTAAGGGCTATACAGCGACACCAACCTAGTTAAAAGAATAAAAATACAAAGACTTAGATGACTAAGTCATGTAGAGCGGACGAACATCAACACAGGATGTCTTCAAATAGAATCCCGATGGACGGCGCAGTACAGGAAGACAGGGACTCAGGTGGCACATGCATGTAGGAGAGGACCTCAACCAACTTGGTGCTCAAAACTGGAGACAGTAAGCTAGTGACCGAGCTAGCAGGAGACGCAAGTTGCTTGAGGCCCTGGTCCACCTAGACTGTATTGCCACTTTAAATTAGGAAGCAGGAAAGCATTATTGGTTAAAACGATTTTTGAAGTCACCAAAATTTTGTACTTTTTTCTTAATTTCTAAGTAATAAAATTTTTTTTATTTATTCTTTACGCACACTTTGATCGTATCATTCAAACAAAATTGTTTAAAACAAATATCTCTGGACATCTCTCTAAAAAAATTAATTTACATTCAAATTTCAAAGTTTAAAATTTGTTAAGTGGAACGGATTAATATAACTTCCAATGCAAAGCTAAATAAACCAGCTAGCAATTATGAATAAAATCAAACAATTTAGAACAATCCAAATCCTCAAACTTGCTCAAGTCAATCGCCCTATTAGGTTATAAATTTACTGATTGTTAGTTATTTAAGGTGACACTAGGAAAAAATCCAATTTTGAACATTTCAAGATGTGTGCTTTAAAATAAATATCAAGATATCACCAAAAACCTACTTTAAAATATCAAAAAGTCATGGCAGATTCATCTCTATTAACTACCTGATGTGTAGTGTATTCACTATTTTACTATAACAACATCCACAAGTGCACAAAAGTGCACATCGAAAACAAACCATCACATCGCGATCATCGAGAAGAAGATTCGAAACCAAAAGATTTTGATGGAAAGTTTTTAGCCGAGATCTAAATTATCTCTCCAAACAAGATTTACGTGGGCGTCAAATCAGCGGTCTTGTCAAAAGGTCACCGTCACATTATAAGGTGATCTTCAGTTTATACATACGAAAAGCTAGAAGACGATCATCATCATCATCGTAGGTATACATATACAAGAAGAGAAGATGATATTATATGAGTCTTTTATGCACTGATGGGTACCCATGTACCAGACTATCTCAAAGCACCAGGCTACAGGTACCTCTAAGACAAAAACACAAAAAATAAGCAATCTATTTGAACTCTCTTTTTGCGGATATATAGGACACTATAATGGGTTTTTATGTCCACTAAATGATACTGGAGTGCATGAAGTGCCCTGAGGCATTTCAGAAACTTATACTCTTGTATATCAAGTCAGCTTAAGCAATCTCTATACGTTCAGTCTCGTTCATAAAAAAAATAGACAAGCAGATTGTGGCCGGAGCTAAAGATTTATATAGGGGCGGCAAGGTGGCGGGCGGTCGGTGGATGGTGTGTTTTAGATATAATTCTATGGCAAAGTGGATTCAACCATTTAGAGTTAAGATCGATCGAGATGTGGACGAGATGATTATAATGATGATGATGATACGCGATGCCTGGGGTCGTTTGACTTTAATGTCACATTAGAAGTACTCATTATAACGTCTTTTTTGATATAGACGACGCAAAATAGATATGACCTCTTTTGTTATGTTGTATAGAAAGAATTTGGAAGATCAATCAAGAAGAATTATTATTTTGAATACTGGGAAAATTATTTTAACCAGCACTGATGTGGTGAAATATGTACTGGATTGTTATGTTCTCAATTGAATAAACAAAAACAGTTTATGATTTAATGTTAAATGTGAAACAAATTATTTTGTTTGATACTTTTAAAGTAGATTAGGTTAAGATAAAAGAATGACGAGAAAATTGTATCCCTAAATTTTTTTTAACGTCATTAACTTCACATATGAAGTTATGGTAATGGGTCCTTACGTCCGTACGTTCGCGACGTTTTTTTCGTCGTCCATAGCTCAAGAACCAGAAGAGATATCGATTTCAAATAAATTTTGTTATACAGATAATAAGGCAGAAAGATGCAGTAAGGGATCTCAAGAAAATTGCGTTTGTGGTTTTTTTACCATAGCACTTTGAAAAAAAGGTGAAAATGTTTGTTAACCCTAAACATCTTAGGAACCAAAAACGCTAGAGACTTGGATTAAAATTTATATAATATATTGTAACGTGATATCAAAGAAGTATATTTTTTCAGAAAAATCCATTAAACGGTTTTTTTTTATAAATCAAAAAAACTGAAAAAAAATTGTCACCTCCAAAATTTTACGAGTAAAATATGATTTCATCTCCAAAATAATTTTGTGCAACGAAGAATAATGTTTTTGACATCTGCTAAGATTTTGAGAAAAATCGAACTAACCGATTTTTTTATAAAAAAATTAACATAAGTTGGTAAAAATGGTTTTCGACTCAAATATCTTTTCAAAAATTTGAAATATTGGCTTCAAACTTATTTTATTTTACATAATATTGTTTTCGATATTCTGTAATTTTTATATAATAATCCAACAGTCCGTTTCTTTTTCATAAAAAATAAAATCTACAAAAAAAGTACCCAAATTTGGTAAAAATTGATACGAGTGCATATAAGTTTTAAGGAATACAAATCGACAGACGGGATGGGAAGTTATCAGTGTGGGTCGCATCCTAGCCTCTTTTATATTTATATTTTAATACAATTTGTCGGAATGTTGTGTATTTAATTTAAAACTCAATTTTATTTGAATTTTGATTTTTATTCTTATCTCAAAAACAGTTTTTATTTATTTATTTATTGTCAACTTTTCAAAAACGCAAATTTTAAAGGTCTGTTGTTTTGAAATGACAGTTTTTGAGGCCAGAAATCAGAAACATTTGTAACAGGGGACATCAGCTTTTTTTGTTCTCACATTTAGGACAAATTTTGAAAAAATCGAATTGACAGTTTTTTTACAAAAAATAAAACTCTAAAAAAAAAACAATACTAAAACTTGCTAAAAATTTACTTTCCACTCAAATAGCTTTTCAAAATTTTTTTTATATTTGTGTTCCTTATCAGTTTCTTGCTAAAATTTTTTCTAGTCTTTGAAAAATAAAATTGTTTGACAATATTTTTATAGTTTAGAAGAAAGTGCCGAGAAAGTTTTGCGTAACGTTTTTAAAGTTATAGCAAAAACCAATTCCACTTCTGGTTCTGTTTTCAACCCAATTTTGTCTGCTCAATGGATCCATTTGACATTCTGGATTTTTATTTCGATTCGATTTGATTTGTTTGTAGCATTTATGTATTTATTTATGTATTTTTTCGTGTAATATTTTTTACTTAAATAAAATTTTTGCTATGATTACAAAAAACACTATTTACAAAGCTTACCCATAGTTCTTAAGTCCTATCGGGATGTACCTTTTTTTCAGTAACGAATAGAGATATTTGCTTTTCATAAATAAATCTTTCTTTCTTATAAAAATATTTTTTTTTCGTTTTTGTGCGTCGGAAAAACTATGTGACTTGGAATATTTTTTAAATGTTGGATTTTTAGAAAAGGTGACCTAAAATAATGTTTCCAAATTAAAAGATATTTATATTTTTATTAAAGTTCGATGGTTCAGTAGATTATTAGCCAAGTTTTGGTTTATGCTATGCTTAAAAAAATCGTTATTAATTTCTTGTAAAACATACTTTTACAACTCTCAGTCTTTGGGAGAATGATAAGAACACTAACTAGAATCTAAAAAAAAATAGAAGTATATAATTCCGAAAGAGGGGGAGCTACCATTTTCAAAAAATGCTATTTTTGACATAAGGAGAGCTACGTCAAAAGCAGTTTTTGGTATCTAAAACTCCGATTTTGTTTAGTATTTAACGCTGGATCAACTCTCAAAAATAAGAATCTATGTTATCTAAAGAAAAAAAAATATACAAACAAAATACAATACACGACTAGGTTTTACGAACTTGCTCTTACATAATTTTTCAAATTTGTATTTAAAAATATATAGAGCTTTTTTTCAAATAAAATTTGTAAAGGTTTACAAAATTTAAGAAATATTTTTAGTAATTATACAGTTATTTAGAGCTTATTAATATATTTAACATTTAAATTTCGTAAAAAATGACAAATTTCCAAAATATCGAAAAAAAAAGTTGTAATGTTTTCTTTATTAAATCAACAATGACATTTTTGGTCATCATATCATTGAGACAGTATAAGAACTTGTGAAGAATTGAAAACAATTGAAAATGGTTGATTAGTTTCTGAGAAGACTTAAAAACAGAAAAACTGAATTTTGTATTTCTATTATTAGATGGTTTGTTTTTGAGAAAATTCTAATTTCGATTTTTGACTAAAAAAATTTTGTATGGAACTACTGTTATTTTAAGTATTAAAAAAAAAATGTCTAACGCGAAGTGACTCAAAAACTTAATTTTAAGATTTGTAGTCAATCAACCCAATAATTTGGCTTTAGGGGCCAGGACAGAATCGAGGGACCCGTAATGTCATGTTTGATTAAAATCTCGATTTTGAATTTTTTAGAATATAAAACTTGCCACATACAAAGTTTCTATAAGTCGCAAATAAAAGAAATTATATTTTTGGTTGGTTTTTAAGTGCTAGAGAGTTTAAGGTTTATCTGCATAAACACGGTCTGTCGCGTAGCCCCACAATTTTAGTTTCCTAAGTCTATTATCTCTCTGTGGTACCCGTGGCATGATGGTTAGTGCGTTGGACTGTCATGCTAGAGGTCTTGGGTTCGATCCCTGCCTATGCCATCTAAAATCTTTTCACGGGTACTGCCTCTTGCGAGGAATTGACAACTTCTCCAAGAGTAACTATTGTCATGAAAAAGTGCTTTCTCAGAATTAGCCGTTCGGAGTCGGCATATAAACTGTAGGTCCCCTCCATTCCTTACAACATTACTCGCACACAGGAATGGTTGAGAGTTGTATGTCACTAGGCCTTGGTTCTCAATGGACTGTCGCGCCACCCAATTTATTTATTTTTTATTTTATAAGTCTATTATCTTTTAATATATAGTAATTATTTTAATTTATGCGAATGGATTAGAAGTCACCCTCGATTATACGTTTTCTGTAGTGAAGTGCGTTTAGGGTTTAGTTGTACAATACGTCCTAGCCTTGTTCTCCGTTTAATATATCGATGGCAGCAATGTGATTCAGAACATATGAACCGGAACATTGTTTTCGAATTACCTTTAAAATTGAACATATTGCTAAAAAAATGTAAAACGTCTTCCCTTGCTTTCATATTACATAATTATCCTGCTTAATATAGGTAGTTCTGGTCGGTGTGGAATATAATTAATATTAACTAATTCTCCTCTCATTCTAAGAATAGTGCTTATTTTATCAGTTGTATAGCAGTTTAAAAGATATGTTTATATTTAAGTTTGCTATAGTACACCCTGTATTGGGAAGCTTGGGCTTCAATGACATATTTTTGATATACAGTGTTGTTACTTTTTTCTAATAGTTATTAAACTGTCTTCTTAGAGATCCAGATTTAAGATCTTGCGTAATGGCAAGGGCTACTCTACATTCAGAAGCTAGACGCTCCCATTTTTGCATTAGATTTCTTTTTATTCTTATAATATGCTTAGGGACTTTTTTAGGTAACCTAAATATCATCATTTTGGATTTTGTTAGGTTTACAGAGAGATTCCATGTGTTGCAGTATCCATCAAGCCGGTTTATAATACGCTACATACATTCTACAGTATCTGCCAGAAAAACGATGTCATCTGCAAACATAAGCGTTGGAATACTTGTGCGGTCTTTCTCAATCCCAGCTCTTAAGATATTCGTTATGTCGTTTATATATAGTGTAAAGAGTAATATGCTCAATACACAGCCTTGCTTCACACCCATTGTAGTCTGGGGTATTCATCCTGTAGGCAGTTTCAACAGCAATAAGTGCTTCGCCTTCTGCCAGCAAGTCAAGACAAACAGATTTTGCCTTTTCTGTGGGATCGTTGCCGTTTTCTGAAGGGAACCGTAGGTACCACAACATTAGTTTCGGTGCTTTTTCCATTTGCTCTTTCAGAAGCTTGTTGCGATTTTCCAACTTCACAACCTTTGCTGAAATCTCATCTTGTTTTATTTTGATTCCTGACAGTTTAGAATAAACCTGTTGAAAGTCGGGTTTTGAGACAAATTCTTTTGCAAGTTCCCTATTCTTTTCTTCAAGAATCTCCTTTAGTTTGTCTTTTGATATGCCAGTTACGTTGTCCGATGACATATCGTTGGAGTTGTTGTTGGTTCGTCACTTCTCACAATTAAAATGTTCTACAGAGGTTTCTTGTAACACCCTTTTGTTCATTTAGTTAGGTTAGCTAACGAAAGTTCAATTTTGCCTTCTATTAGGTGCTTGGTGCTCTAGGATTTACTCAGAATTTCAATGTGTTGTGTGGTTTAGGAACTTATATTTAATTTCAAAACACAAAAGTTTAATTTTTGTCACTTTTTCCTATTTAAATTAAATTCAATATTTTCTCGAAACACTCCTAAAAGACAACTGAAAAGAACAGTAATGCCAATCTCATATGACCATAACGCACCTCGTTCCATCGTCGTTTTCGAAGAAGTAAGTTTCAATCACACTTCCGGACCAAAGAGCGCATCAAACAGTGACTTTTTTTTGTATGTGATGGCCTCTCTTCAATTAGTTGAGGATTGTCAGAAACCTAACTACAACAATTTTGCCAAACAAAGATGCACAATTATACAATATATGTGACCAATCCATTTTTTTCAAATTTCTTCACAATTTTTGTAGTACATTTTAACAATTTTTATTGTTTAAAAGCTTAGTTTGACAGTTGATTAATTCGAGCCCTATACTTTTAAAACCCTTATCAGGAAAAATGCGTTTAATATTACCTGTGCACTAGAAAGACCCTAAAAATCTGTAGATAAATTATATGTGGCACCTTAATTGTTTAAGTATATTGTTTGTATTGTGCTGTCCTTTCAATTGACTTCAATTATATGTGATAATAAACACGGTTTCGATAAAAGAGACCAATTTTTTCATCTTAACCCCCTTTCATTTGGATGTTTTTGAAAATCGTGGACAAGTGATTGTGATCTTACTGGTTTTAGTAGGTAAGGCATTTGACAAGTTGTGTCACGCTACATTCAAAGCGAAACAATAAAAAAATATAATTATGTTTGTAAAGAAAATGTATTATCTTTAATATAATATTTTATCCGAATCCGAACCCTAGTTAAGAAATGAAAGCAACAGAACTCTCTTCTGTCAAATTTATTAAAATGTAAACAAAATCAAATAAGAGTTGTCAAAGAAAACTAAAACGTGTTTTTGTAGAGAGGGAATATTAATAGTTAAATTAAATAAAAACTTTAAATGTCGTTTCTGTATTTACAGGTAAATAAAAAATTGTAAATTAAAAAACAAGAACAATAAATAAACTCTGTATTTACAGCAACTTAATTAAGTTTTTATTAATTTTGAACAACATTCCCGGATAGTTTATTACTACAGTATATGTTGTATTTCGTAATGAGTATTCGGATCAATGAATTCTAGCATTCCTCAGGGAAGTCGTTTAGGTCCAATTGTATTTATTTTATTTATTAATGACTTGGTTTTGATCAAAACAAAATCATCAAACCTCCTGACTATTTACTTTTGAAATAAGACTTGTAAATATTAAGGAAATAGTGAAGTTAAAATGATCTTGTTTTAAATGTTGACAAGAGTAAAACCATGAGTTTTACACTCATTAAAGTTGCATTTTATTTTAATTATACGTTTATGTTATCATTTTACTTAAGTTTCTGATTTAGGGGTTATTTTTGATCTCAAGTTAACTTTTAATGAACATTTAAACTAAAAAGTTGAAAAATCTAATAGGGTCCTAGGATTCATAAAGAGGTTGGTCGCTATATATTCTTGACTTTTACGTTCTTAAGCTTCTCTCTGTTCGATTTGTAAGACTAAAACTTGAATATACAGGGTCCGGCAAAAAGATCTTCCATTTTTTAAAAGTGAATGCCATGAAGTGTCTGCTGTGGCTCCGTCTTGTTGGAACTAGACTTCTTTGTGATTCCTAGTAAACTGATTTAAGTTTTAAATATAAACGTCTAAAAATACGGGAGGTTTTTTTGCCGGACCCTATTTTGCTTTCGTTTCCTTCCATGACAAAGGCTCAGTTTAATAAACCTTCCAACACTCACCTATCATAGAAAGTAGTTTAAACTTTGTTTTATGGTTTGAATTATCAATGGGTCAATATAACCTCCATCTGATCTAAGTCAGTTAAATAATTAAAAAAAAAAAAACAATAATAATAAAATAAAAACATAAATTCCAAACATTTACTAAAACCAATGCATAAACGCAAAGTACCCAACCGTTGATCCTTTCCACGTGTCCTTTATACAAAGATAACACAGAAAATCACATTCATATTCGTGATCGCATCATCGCATGCTTTCATTATAATTTCTTTATTTACCCTCATATTCCTTTTCAATAAATGAATAATCATTTTCACACCTTTCTGCAAAATCCTCATCCTTATAAGGATATATAGGCACATATAGAAAAAGAACAACCTCTTCACATTCTGTTTTCAGAATATATAAACATAATGCCGAATATGTGAATCTTTGGGAATTTCTATTATTTTGAATCTTTAATCCTTGAAACGTGTGCTCTTGAAAATTTCCCAAAAAATATCAAAAGCATTAATTCCAAAACCACAAACACAAAATCGCAAAACAAACACCGGAAAGTACACATATGTTTATTTAAAACGAAACGTCCACTCACTCTCTATCTCTCTACTCACGCATGTAATTACCCAAAAAATTAGGTGTACAACTCTCAAATGTACCACATCGCAGGATTATCTCTAACAGAATGGAAAGTCCGGAACAACAGCAAATTTAGAAAGGACAAACACGGGCCCTCATCCTTGTCCTCGTTTGTGTGTGCGATAATGTGTCATTTTGCCTGTGAATAAACATCAAATAGGACATTCACGAAGGCTAATCGTTTGGAACAACGAACAAACCTTTGTCCATCACTCAGTTCTACATACAGCGGCCTTTCAGGATCATTTAAGGATCATTAAGTCGTATCAGATGTTCATTCGAAAATTGGGGAATTTGATGAGAGTGAATAGGAACATCCTAAGTACCTTTATATGTTCTTTCCATTATGTCCGCTTTGCACACGGTTTACCTTCTATACGCTATACGCACTAAAAAAGGACCTTTGATGCATCAGAAGACAAGACACCTCAAAGTCAACTACTTCATCCAACTGCAACTACTGATGACCGTGTTTTGCGGTTTTCCAGCTCCTTTGAGTTTTCCCTTTTATACCGCAAAGAAAACAAAAAAAATAATTATAACCCTGATGTGAGTCCTGTCCTGATCTGGTATTGATGATGACCACCATGGTGGTCATTAGCCTTTCAACAGTTGTTGTTGATCCTGCCAACACTCGTGAACATACCGTGAACAAATTCTAAAACAAATAAATAGAACTTTAAAAAACACACACACTAAACAAATAAAAATAAATCCACTTCAAACAAAAAATTGTGGAAGGATCAACTTCGAGGCATTAGAAGAAGGAGTATAGAAATGTTGCTGCTAAGATGATGGGACTACGCAATGATGATGCACCAGGCAAAGACCAACAAAAGTCCATCAGAGAGAGGGCATAGCCCAAATTTAATGGCAGTCGCGGCAAAGTGAAGAACGCCTCTTGTCCGCCCAATAATTAATTATTTTGCGGTCTTTATCTCTTGTAATCTGGGATGACGACGACGACGACGTAGATGGTGATGGCGACGGACGATGCAAAATTTGGGATGGATGTTATTTGGTATCCTTGTTGCGCGATCTGTTGTTGCTTTTTGATCTTCTGCGATTCTTTCGATGTTCCTCTGGATCATTCTTGGCGGTCTTATTGTTGGTAGCCACAGAATTAGTCTTTTTTTCGTTAGTTCTTAAATTCAACTTCAGCCTTCATTTATGGATATCCATTGCAGGAATCATCGTGTGCGGTAAATTGAGATATCGAATCGTTTTCTTCCTTTTTTTAGATGACTTCTTGCGGTTTTCTGAGTTTGGTGTTGTTCTTGGTGCAGTTGGAAGGCCTTGAGAACATTTTAATAGATATACCTTTTGTGTCAGTTGTTGTGCAGAATTTTATTTCCTTTCTCCTGTGCATTTAAAATGATATGTTGATAATCATCAACGCACACAAAAAAAACGCAATACTTTAGAGAAGGGATCATTTTCGTCAATTATTATTATTTAAGGGAATTTAATTATCTTCTACTGATGATGGTGGCTTATATAAGAATCTGCTATTTTTGGCTTCTAGTTCTGTACACCTTTACTTGAAATAGAGGTAATGTAATGATTTGAATTTAATGAAATAGACCCTGCCAAATAATTAATGGACTAAGTTTAATGAGAGAGATCATATTGATTATAATCACCTTAAAATAATTTGATATTAAGGTCACCATAATGTAATTTTTACAAACATATCAAATTTAAGTTGTTGAGGAAAGCCATCCCAAACTTTACAATTGCGAAACTTTCAAAATAAAAAGTCCACTTTCGATAAAACTTACACTGGAAATGTCTTTTCCTTTGCTATGCGATAGTTTGAGTATAATTATTAACTGAATATTGACATATGCATGTCTACTTACGGTGTTATGTCCGATGTTGATTTTGAATAAAACACACATTATTTATTTAATAATAATTATTTTCAATGACACTGAGGTATAATTAATGTTCTATGCCGAATTATTATTCGCCCAAATACGGAAATTCAAAAGATGGTTTGTCATGAAAAGTGCTTTCTCAAATTAGCCGATTCGGCTTAAGACTGTAGGTCCCCTCTATCCCTGACAACAGTTCTCGCACACAGGAATGATTGACAGTTAAAAGTTATTAGGCCCTAGTTCTCAACGGACTGTTAATTTTTTTATTAATACGGAAATTGCGGCTACTTCCGAATCCACTAAAGTGAAAATGTGCCTTATCACTGAAGATGAGATTTTTTGGGAAATTGATCATCCATTGTTTCCATTTCTTGCCACCATTCCGACCATTGATGAAGCTTCCAAAGCTCAAGAGGCTTTAATTCTTAAATCAATTGAACCCCGTAAGCGTGTAAATGCACAATGTTCAATAATGACGACCGTGAGAAGTGCAATAATTGATCACGATGACGAGTTCAGATACGCTGCTCTTCAGTTAGCAATATTCTGCAAGTTGTACGAGTATGCACTGGAGTTTTTACATCTTCTACAGATCCGGCACAATTGGACAATTCAATTAAATGAAAAAATCACGAAATTCACGGTACGTATTTTTATTTGAACGTCCTTTTTTATACTAAGCCTAAATAACTTTAACGGGTTGTTCGAGTGCCTGTGTTTCTATGGTTCAAATTGAGTTAGTCTAAAACTGACAAACGTCAAATAAAATGCAAAAAAATTTGAACGATTAGGTGCAATTCACATTCCACAACGGTCCTTGAATAAACCACCATTTATCAACCACAAATCTACTTTAAATATATTATTATTCAAAACCATATGTTCTGTTGTTCTGAAATGCTCTGAGATTTGTTAATATACTTTTTACTTTATTGTGTTTGAAGTTTCCGATTTGACAATGTTTAAATTTGCTATAATACAGCCATTCATTCTATGAAAATGATGATAACATTTCGATTAGCAAATTTTCGACACAGGTGTCTAGTTCTGGTTTGAATCAAAATGTTATAGACAAACTATTATGAAAATTTTATGAGTTTTGTTAAGAACTTCATTAATTGTTTGAATTCACCCGTCCCACATAAATTTTAAATAAACGCTGAACCATTTATGCTAAAAGTGTTTTTAACAAAAAAAGGTATTTAAATAATCGAATCTGTATTCTTAATAAGGCGATAAAATCAAATTATGTTGTATAGGCTGATTTTGTTCAGTAAAAAAGTTGAACTTGAGGGTTTATATTTTTAACTCTTGATTTTGTGTTTGTACGCTCAAAGTTGACGTTTTAAACTTGAGATTTTCAACTTAAGAGTTAATACACGTTAAATTTTCATACCTTCTGATTTTCTATTGATTTTTGTTGAACAACAAATTTGAGTATCTATTGACAAGAAATATTGACTTCTTCATATGTATGTTAATACAAAAAGACTAGAATTACGAACATATGTTTAAACAGCTCCCAAGTGAAGTTTAAATTGTAATACTTAAATTGGCTCAAGTCCAAACTATATACAAACTAAAAAAAACATCTTCTAAATATGAGTTAAGATTAAAAAAACTAGTAGAAACAATTTTTTTTAAAACGAATGCAGCCTTAGACTCTCATTATAGATAACATGTCAAACATTTAAAGCGTATGCTAACGTTCAAATAAAATAACTCATCATTGGCCCGCTTTTAAGTGAACAAATAAAAGTCTTAATTGGAAAACGAGTGGTTACCATAATGCTCACTTTGAGTTGAAAATAAAAAGAGGCGGGGATGCGACCCACACTGATAACTTCCCATCCCGTCTGTCGATTTGTCTTGTTTAAAAGTTTGTCTTCATGTACTCGTATCAATTTTTACCAAATTTGCGTACTATTGTTTGTAGATTTTATTTTTTATGAAAAAACGGACGGTTGGATTTTTATATAAAAATTACTGAATATCGAAAGCAATATTTTCTGTAAAATAAAATAAGTTTGAAGCCAATATTTTGAATTTTTAAAAAGTTATTTGCGTCGAAAATAAATTTTTACCAACTTTTGTTAAATTTTGTTTAAGTTTTTAATTTTTTGTACAAAAACGTTCAATTCGATCTTTTTCAAAATTTTACTGAATGTTAACAACAACATTTTTTGAAAGATAAAATTAGTTTGAAGCCAATATTTCAAATTTTTGAAAAGATATTTGAATCGAAAATCATTTTTTACCAATTTTTATACAATTTTTTTTTTAAGTTTTTATTTTTTGTAACAAAACTGTCAATTCCATTTTTCTCAAAATAAGTTCTAATGTTGAAAACAATATTTTTTATAAGTAAAAATTAGTTAGAAGCTATTATGTCAAATTTTTAAAAAATATGTTTGAGTCGAAAATCAATTTTCACCAACTTTTGTTAAATTTTTTTTAGGCTTTTAATTTTTTGTAAAAAATCTGCCAATTCTATTTTTTTCAAAATTTTACCGAATGTTGACAACAATATTTTTTTAAAGATAAAACTTAATTAAAGCCAATATCTCAAAGTTTTGAAAAGAGTCGAAAATTAATTTTTACCAACTTTTTATTCATTTTTTTTAAGTTTTTATTTTTTGTAAGAAAAACTGTCAATTTGATTTTTCTCAAATTTTTTCAAAATGTTGAAAACAATTTTTCTTATAAAAAAAAATAAGTTTGAAGCCTAAATTTCAAGCTTTTGAAAAGATATTTGAATCGATATTCAATTTTTACCAATTTTGCGTAATGTTTTTTTTAGATTTTTATAAAAAAAAACTGTCACTTCGATTTTTCTTTTTTTTTTCAAACTGCCCACACAATTTTCTTGAGAGCCCTTTCTGCCTTATTATCTGTATAACACAATTTATTTAAAATCGATATATCTTTTGGTTCTTGCGCTATAGACGACGAAAAAACGTCGCGGACATACGAACGTACGTACACACTCACGGACAGACATCTTTCTAAAAATCTTTTATTTCGACTCTATAGGGACCTTGAAACGTCGAGAAATGTCAAAATTTTCAATTTAACAAATCGGACCCATTACAATAACTTCCTATGGGAAGTTAAAAAACAAAGAAGCTTCACAAATAAAATTTTAAAACAATGGAAAACTCAAGAACATTAATAACATGCATTTTAATTGAAGCAATGATTAAGACGACCATTTTTAAACAATTGTGAAGAGTGCACCACCTTGAAAGTCAGTATGTGACTGCAAAAATGGTGACGATAATGATACAATCAAGAAAATATGGGCTATTTGTAAATCTTTCTAATCCCTTAATCTTAATCTTTCTAATCCCTTAAGCGCTGAATTTTAGCCCAGTGTGTTTTTCATTTGATACTTACTTAATATTGAGAATAGCACGTTACATAACACCATTTTAAATATGGATCTGAAGCCTTTTGCTTTATTTTCAAAACAATCTCTGGGACAATTTTAAATTCTAAAGTAGGCCATCTTAAGACTTTCAACTGGGAAGTTAAGAACAAGTAAAGTGAATAAAAATAAATTTCAACTTGCGTTCAAATTTAAAGTTTTTAATCATATAACAAGTTATAAATATGGGAGTGTGCTTGAGTTTTAGTTTAGTGAACATGATTCCTTCTATACTTGAAACGTCTATACTTTATGAGACGAATCTTTCTTTCGCCCTCGTACAGTTGTCCTCGAAATTTACAAATCTGATGTCCTGGATATACTATTCAATAGATAATTCGCAAAATCACACAAAATAAATGCTGGTGTGCCGCAGGGCTCTGGTTTGTTTCCGACACCCTTCCTTATTTTCAAAATTAACGATCTTTTGTCTACAACCCACTAAATTGTTTCGCTAATGACAGTTCTCTCAGCTTTTCATATTCGTTTTTAAATTCTCATCCTTGTTCATCGGATGTGGACTACCAACGGCAGAGGGCAATAAGTTCACTAAATTCTGATCTTGACAGCAAAAACCACATAGAACTAATGCTTAGAAAACACAATGCTGTGTACTGTAACCCTCCCCTGAAGCCATACTTTCCATGAATGGTCCTTGTATTGAACAGCTTTAAGTTCTAGGTATGTGCATCACAAACCATCTCTTGTGGAGTGATCACATATTTGACATTGCCAAAAATGCTGCAAAGTGTTTAGGTTTTCTAAGAAGACGGAAGAAGTATTTTACCCGTTCTGATCTAGCAATAATTTATTAAACCTGTATTCGTCCACAACTAGAGTACAACTCCCACACCTGGCAGGTGTTCCAATAACCCACTTTAGTCTCTTGGACAAAATTCAAAAGAGACTTCTAAAAATTATCCCTTCCTTT